>NW_024722294.1:0-21857 GCF_018991925.1 Homarus americanus
TTTGATGGTGTTATATAGTAATTCCTCACAGATGGTGTTATGAGGGCCTCACGTGGTGTAGCAATTCCCTCACAGATGGTGTTATGAGGGGCTCACAGTAGTAATTCCCTCACAGATGGTGGTTTGAGGCTCTATGGTAGTTCCTCACAGATGATGTTATGAGGGGCTCACGTGGTGTAGTAATTCCTTCACAGATGGTGTTATGCGGGGCCTCATGGAAATTTCACAGACGGTGTTATAAGGAGTGAGGTGGTCCAGGCCTTCCTATCGTAGACTTGATTAACATATCGTTGGTTGTTGGGTCCACGGGCCATTTCACTGGGTACCTGGGACTCACTGGGAAGGTTAACTTTGAGACTGTTACGTTATTGTCTACTGACTTAAGCACTGTTCACCACTGTTCACCTCTGTTTGTTAACTGTTTCCATTCTTTTCCTAAATGAAGTAGTAACTCTATGAACTTGTTGATATTCCGGTGGGGAGGAGGGTTCAGGGAGGGAGTTATGGGACAACTTATGATTGACCTGGCTGCTCCAGAGTGAGTGCCAGGTACGCCTGACCTCTGGTGTCAAGGCAGTGGTGTGTGTGTGTGTGTGTGTGTGTGTGTGTGTGTGTGTGTGTGTGTGCGGTGTGTGTTGTGTGTGTTGTGTGTTTCCATCTGTTGTAGGTGTTTAATAAATCTTTACTGTGTTGTTTTGCCAGCACTACTCCCCATTCTTCCCTCCTCTCTCCTTACATTCCTCCTCCTTTACATCCTCCCTTTTATCCCTCCCTCCTTCACAGTCACTGCCTCCTTTCCCTACCTCACCGCCACATACCCCTAATCACACCTCCTCCCTCATCACAGGTGAGAAGCCCTCAAAGTACTATGTGTTATTTCACCTCCTGGGCAGTCAGTAGGTAGACCGGTGGTGGAAGATTTGAAGCGGAGAACATTGTCCCTTTCCTCTTGTACCCACGTCATCTGCATGGAGGACATCGCTCTGCGCCTGGAGACCTTTCAGATGACTGAGGATTATGGTGGGCACCTACACCTGTCTGAGAAACTGAAGGAGAACCTCAAGCTGAAGGTGTGTGGATTTGTTGGGTCTCTTTACGTGGTTGAAGTTCCCCTGTTTGTGAGTCAGAAGTGTCCCAAATAGTAGAGAGTGTCCTAAATAGAGAGTGTCCCAAATAGTAGATAAGTGTCCCAAATAGTAGAGAGAAGTGTCCCAAATAGTAGAGAAGTGTCCCAAAAGTAGAGAAGTGTCCAAATAGTAGAGAAGTGTCCCAAATAGTAGATAAGTGTCCTAAATAGTAGAGAAGTGTCCCAAATAGTAGAGAAGTGTCCCAAATAGTAGAGAAGGTCCCAAATAGTAGAGAAGTGTCCTAAATATTAGATAGCAGTAGAGAAGTGTCCCAAATAGTAGATAAGTGTCTCAAATAGCAGATAGGTCTCCCCATAAATATTCGTGTAATTACTATTTGTCCTTTAAAACACCTGTAATTTTAACATGTGTTAAACACCTGTAATTACTATCGTGTCCCCTAAAACACCTGTAATTCCCTTTACATAAGTCCTCAAACCATCCAACTCTAGTTTTGTCCCCCTAGGTAATGTTTTGGTGGCTGGAAAATGGTCCAAGCCTGGGACCTGGTGTCAAATTCAATCTGATGAACGGATTTTTTTATTAACGCATTGTAATCTTCGTTTCTAGAGTTTGACGGCTGGATATTGATTGGGAGGTGAGTAAGGGCGCCTTACTACTGTTATGTTTATTTATTATTATTAGTCTATTAATCTTACTTAAACCTTCAAAGAATATATAATCTATTTTGGACTGTGCCTTTTGATCTATTGTGAATTAATGAGGGCCAGACGACAAGGCCAACTACGTCAACTTTCTTTGAAAGAACTACGGATGGCGTTTGAAGGAAGTTAACAACAGGATTGACTGCTGCTGTCTGTTGCCGTACCTGGGTCCTTCAAGCCTGGCTGCTGGGTATGGTGTTCCGCTGTTTGTAGTGAGAGAGAGAGAGAGAGAGAGAGAGAGAGAGAGATAAATATAATGTGTGATAGAATTAGAGCATGGCATGCAGACTAACATGCAGAATAAAAATAAAGAAAATTAAGAACAATAAACCCCTAAAATATTAAATTATTTCACCCCAACAGATACGATGTACCTGAGGTGTAAATACCTGGACTTATTAACATTATGTCCTATGATTTCATGGTCTGTGGAGAACCAATGGGTCATAACCTAATCTCTTTAACTTCCTTCGTCCTACAGAAGAAACTCACTGTTGTAAGTCTGATTTTCCTTTGTTTTGTCATGTTTCTTGATGGGTAAATTTTGTTATGTTGGTTTGATTTTTTGAGGGTGGTGTGTGGGGGGATCTTCAGACCTCTATGTTTCACCAAGTCCTCACCTATCCTTACCCTGTATTCAGAGTGGAAGAATAGGGAGCACCAGCCAAGATCATGGTAGGAATGCTCACCATGGTCGTTCTCCTTGACTCAAACAAGTTCATATAGGGCAGAGGTTCACTGGGGAGGTCTGAATCCTGGCTACACCCAGGAGGCTTTATTTGCCTATTACGAGGTCAGAGGTGTCAATTTATTTTGTTTAGTATTCTCATTGGTCCAGATTATCAGTGACCACTTGGGAAAGTAAATGATAAAGGTTTTTGATATAATGGGTATGTACCAATCAGTGTGGTTACCTATAGAGCTAATTAATCTATTTTCGTAGTGTGTGTGAGTTCTGTTTGAGGACACTACACTGGTCTGGGGCACGAGCAACAAGTACCCTTTTGCCTACTGTGGAATCAGTGTTTGATTTGATGATGAAAGGTCTTTTGTTAGGTTAGTATCTCTCTCTCTCTTTTTTGTACCTATTTATCTTCTGTTAGGCGTTTATCTCTCACACACTCTTTCTCACACACTTACACTTTTCTCACTCAATTTTCTCACCACTCTCTCTCTTTTAATTAATACTCTACTTTTTGTTTTCTTAGACTGACTGGCTCAAGGCAGAAGGACTGGAGGAGTTATGGTGATGGATGACTTAGGGGTAATCTGAGGCACGGGCAGCCCATTCCTTAACACTGTCTCAAACTACACCGTGGAACTCACTTATGAAGGACCCTAGAGAATACTTGGCACTCTAGATGGTACCAGTGCCAAAGTATAAAGTTGTTGTTTCTGTGTAAAGTAACTTATTAGAACTGTCTGTGTAAAGTACTTGTTAGTAACTGTCTGTAAAGAACTTGTTAGTAACTGTCTGTGTAAAGTACTTTGGTTAGTAACTGTTCGGTAAAGTCTTTGATCAGTGCCAGTGCCTAGTATAAGATAAACTTCTCCTTCCTTCACCTCCTTCTCCTTCACCCTACCATCCTCTTTCCATTCCTTCTCCACTCCTGTCTCTCCTTCCTCACCTTACTCTCTCCCTCTGCAGCAACAGTGGTCGGTATGAGGCAGACGGGCACATTATTACCACGAAGGAATAGACTGTACTGTTACATGTGTGAGGGCGAGAGGAAACATCATATGCCCTGCCCAGTGAACCTCGTCTTTAACCACGCCCAGAATGTTTGTGACTGGCCAGAGAGCGTACCAGGTTGTGAGACGGCTATTACAGATGCTGCCGCCGCCGCTGCCGCCGGTCGCTAAACGCCGCTAAGCTATCCCTTAAATCGTACAGTGAAAAACCTCCATATAACGGATTTTCATATGTATGTAGTTCGTTAGTTTGGAGGGTTTTTTTTTTACATCTAACGGATTCTCGGTATAGCAAACTTTCCTCTCCATATAATCCGTTTAATAGACTTTTCACTGTATATATATAAAAAAAAATGAAAAAAAAAAATAGGACATTGTATTTGTGTCCCCTCCCCCTCCCTCCCCCCTCCTGTGTTTGTGTTGAGGAGTCGAGGTGAGGGAAAGAGGAGAGGGAAGAGGGTTCAGGTACAATAGAAGGTAGACCTGCCACCATTACACCACTCGTGCAGGAACCTATTAACTTTATTTTATGGATTCTTTGAAAAGGTTTATATAACTAGTTGGTCCAATTAATATAAAACAGATATTAAAATAAACCTATAAAAATTGTGTTTAATGTGCGTCTATTTTATGTGGAGGCAACACTCACATAAACATACACACAAACATTAGTACATATATAACTAAATCCCTAAACAAATCTATTCTTGAACATTTCCAACAAGAAAATATATATATTTTTTATCAATTATTCATTAGACGTCAAGAGATAATACCATTGTGATTAAAAGTATTACCGAGTTGTGTTTCATGTTGTTGCTGTGGTGATCAACGTTCTCGAAGCTCCAGTAATATTGTTAATGGCGCCTCGAGCAAGGGATCATTATTATTTATTAAAGATTGAGTGTCTTAAGGGATTGTACTTACAGCAAATACCAAATGGACTTTTCAAAACACGGAAATATATATATCTATATATATGTTTTATATATTGGATTAAGTTGAAATATTGAAGATGGTAAAGCTATTTCTCTGCTTTGCTAAAGACTTTGTGTGTATATTTTTCCCGATTCTTCCTTGGCATTCACAACTTTTTTCTCTTTTTTAGAATCTTTACGCTATAATATACGTCTCTCACCGCTGTTAGTACGTCACTGTACTAGAGTTTTTACCCACACAATGAAGAGAGGAAAGATTAGATACAGATTATTTAATTCAGTAAAAAAAAAATCAGAAAAATATGGTTGCAATATTCCATTATCAGGCTCGAGTGATTATCCACGATGCTGCAAAAAACATGACTGTTATCTGTTCTTGCCTCACAGTAAACTTTTATAATATGTGACAATGTTTAGTGATACTGTGAAATAAATGTACATATGGTTTCTAATGAGAGTTTTAATAATTGTTCCTTTATTATAGAAATTATACATATTCTTTTAAGGTGGTGGTGGGGAGTGACGGCCATTTGTTGACATCTGTTGCCGGACGCAGTCGAGTGGCTTTTTCATCAACACATCTTTCTAATTAGACTAAGCCATTTTAGAACAAGTAAGATTTAAAATATCTGTATGTAGAGGTAGACTTGATACAGTTTGTGTGATGTAGTATTTGTGTAGAACGCAGATGAAATATAAACAGAAAAGACGCTTGTTTAACGTCATATCTCCGAGAATTTAAATGCCATGCCATGCCAGGCACCGAGGCGCCCTCAGGGCCCTCTCAGGGTCTGCGGTGCCCCCAGGGGACCTGTCAGGGGCGCTGGATCCACCAGGGGCGCTCTTAGGGACAAAGGCAATCCGAGGGGTTTTCTCAGGGAAGGCGGCGTTCTCAGGGGCTCCTCCAGAAACAGCCGAGTTTCCATGGACCTCTCAGGGACGGCAACGCTCCTAGGGACCCTCACAGACACGGCGGCGCCCCCATGGGCCCTGCTAGGGAAGCTGGCGATCCGAGGGCCCCTCACAGGGACATCGGTGATCCCAGGTGTTTTTCCAGGGACGGGGGCGCCTCCAGGTACGTTCCTAGGGACCGTGGTGCTCCCAGAGACCCTCCCAGAGGCTCTGCCAGCGGCGTGGCGCCTTCAGGGGCCCTTCCAGAGGCGGTGGCTCCCCCCAGGCCTCTTTATGGGGCGCCACTGCTCCCAGGGACCCATCCAAGGCCTGTGGCTCACAATAGATCTCATAGGGGAGGCGGCGCCCCAAAACAATGGATAGTGGTGTCGTACATATTGCATTCTTCCAGTAATCTCTTACTTAACTTTGATTGGTGTAATAAGAGGTAACGTCATCAAATTACAGCCAATCGGAAAACAGAGCAATCATTTAGCACAACACCCCAACTTATGTTTTGCTGTTGGATATTTATTTTCCTTTTCATTTTTCAGGTTGCGATTATACTGAAAATGCGATGGGCGGTGTATTTATTTAACGTCATATCTCCCAGAATTTAAATAGTGAAGCGAAAAATTAAATATCCAACAGCAACGCATAAGTTGGGGTGTTGTGCTGACTGATTGCTCTGTTCTCCTATTGGCTGTAATTTGATGACGTTATATCTTGCTCCACCAATCACAGTTAAGTAAGGGATTACTGGACGAATCCAAATGTACTGCAAAACTACGAAGTTTTTGGGGCGATGCCGCCTGTGGAAGGGCCCCTGGGGGCGCCGTCGCCCCTGGCAGAGACCCTGTCGCCCCTGGAAAGGCATCCACTGCCACTAGCAGGGCCCATAGCAGCGCCGCCGGCCATAGGAGGGCCCATAGGGGCGCTGCAGCCCCTGGCAGGGTAATTTTGGGCAGTGGCGCCCCAAAGAGGTATCCTGGGGGAGACACCACCTCTAAAGGGCCCCTGAAGGTGCCACCGCTGTGGGAGAGCCCCTGGGGACATCGCCGCCCCTGGGAACACCCCTGAAGGCGCTTCCGTCCCTGTAAGGGACCCTGGGATCGACGTTATCCCTGTGAGGGTCACTTGGCCATGCCAGTCACTAAGGCGCCCCCAGGGCCCTCTCAGGGTCGGCGGTGCCCCCAGGGGACCTGTCAGGGGCGCCTGATCCACCAGGAGCTCTAGGGACAGCAATCCCAGGGCCAGATGACGGCGTTCTTAGGGCCTCCAGGAACAGCTGAGTTTCTGCGGGCCTTAGGGACGGCAATGCCCTAGGGACCCTCACAGACACGGTGGCACCCCATGGCCCCAAGTGAAAGGCTGGCGACCTGAGGGGCCCTCAGGGACAGCAAAGACCCCAGGGATTTTTTCCCAGGGACGGGGCGCTCTGCACAAGCCCTCGACCAGGGTGTTTCCAGAACACCCCCCCCCCCCAGGGCGCCTTCAGGGGCCCTTCCAGAGGCGGTGGCTCCCCCCCAGGCCTCTTTATGGTTCGCCACTGCTCCTAGGGACCCTGTCAAGGCCTGTGGCTCACTAAAGGTCCTCCTAGGGGAGGCGGCGCCCCAAAACAATGGATAGTGGTGTCGTACATATTGCATTCTTCCACTAATCTCTTACTTAACTGTGATTGGTGGAATAAGAGATAAAGTCATCAAATTACAGCCAATAGGAAAACAGAGCAATCAATTAGCACAACACCCCAACTTATGTTTTGCTGTTGGATATTTACTCTCCGTTTTATACTTCAGGTTGCGATAATACTGAAAATGCGATGGTTCGTGTATTTATTTAACGTCAAAAGTCATTCTCCCAGAATTTAAATAGTGAAACGAGAGTAAATATCCAACAGCAAAGCATAAGTTGGGGTGTTGTGCTGACTGGTTGATCTGTTCTCCTATTGGCTGTAATTTGATGACGTCACCTCTTATTCCACCAATCACAGTTACGTAAGGGATTACTGGATGAATGCAAAATGTACGACAAAACTATGAAGTTTTGGGGCGATGCCGCATGTGGAAGGGCCCCTGGGGGCGCCTTCACCCCTGGCAGAGACCCTGCCGCCCCTGGAAAGGCACCCACTGCCAGTAGCAGGGCCCATAGCAGCGCCGCCGACCCTAGGAGGGCCCATAGGGGCGCCGCAGCCCCTGGCAGGGTAATTGTGGGCAGTGGCGCCGCAAAGAGGTACCCCGGGCTAGACACCATCTCTGAAGGGCCCCTGAAGGTTCCACCGCTGTGGTAGAGCCACTGGGGACGTCGCCGTCCCTGCGAACACCCCTGAAGGCGCTTTCGTCCCTGTAAGTGACCCTGGGATCGACGTTATCCCTGTGAGGGTCACTTGCCCATGCCAGGCACGGTGGCGCCCCCAAGGCCCTCTCAGGGTCGGCGTGCCCCCAGGGGACCTGTCAGGGGCGCTGAATTCACCAGGAGCGCTCTTAGGGACAGCGGCAATCCTAGGGCTTTCTCAGGGATGGCGGCGTTCTCAGGGGCTCCTCCAGAAACAGCCGAGTTTCCATGGGCCTCTTAGGGACGGCAACGCTCCTAGGGACCCTCACAGACACGGTGGCGCCCCCATGGGGCCTGCTAGGGGCGCTGGCGACCCAAGGGGCCCTCAGGGACAGTAGTGACCCCAGGGATTTTTCCAGGGACGGGGACGCTTCCAGGTACGTTCCTAGGGACCGTGGTCCTCCCAGAGGCCCCCCCCCCCCAGAGGCCCTGCCAGCGGCGTGGCGCCTTCAGGGGCCCTTCCAGAGGCGGTGGCTCCCGCCAGGCCTCTTTATGGGGCGCCACTGCTCCCAGGGACCCTGCCAAGGTGTGTGGCTCACAATAGGTCCTCCTAGGGGAGGCGGCGCCCCAAAACAATGGATAGTGGTGTCGTACATATTGCATTCTTCCAGTAATCTCTTACTTAACTGTGATTGGTGGAATAAGAGATAACGTCATCAAATTACAGCCAATAGGAAAACAGAGCAATCAATTAGCACAACACCCCAACTTATGTTTTGCTGTTGGATATTTACTCTCCGTTTTATACTTCAGGTTGCGATAATACTGAAAATGCGATGGTTGGTGTATTTATTTAACGTCAAAAGTCATTCTCCCAGAATTTAAATAGTGAAACGAGAGTAAATATCCAACAGCAAAGCATAAGTTGGGGTGTTGTGCTGACTGGTTGATCTGTTCTCCTATTGGCTGTAATTTGATGACGTCACCTCTTATTCCACCAATCACAGTTAAGTAAGGGATTACTGGATGAATGCAAAATGTACGACAAAACTATGAAGTTTTGGGGCGATGCCGCATGTGGAAGGGCCCCTGGGGGCGCCTTCGCCCCTGGCAGAGACCCTGCCGCCCCTGGAAAGGCACCCACTGCCAGTAGCAGGGCCCATAGCAGCGCCGCCGACCCTAGGAGGGCCCACAGGGGCGCTGCAGCCCCTGGCAGGGTAATTGTGGGCAGTGGTGCCCTAAAGAGGTACCCTGGGCTAGACACCACCTCTGAAGGGCCCCTGAAGGTGCCACCGCTGTGATACAGCCCCTGGGGACGTCTCCGTCCCTGGGAACACCCCTGAAGGCGCTTTCGTCCCTGTAAGCGACCCTGGGTTCGACGTTATCCCTATGAGGGTCACTTGCCCATGCCAGGCACGGAGGCGCCCCCAAGACCCTCTCTGGGTCGGCGGTGCCCCCAGGGGACCTGTCAGGGGCGCTGGATCCACCAGGAGCGCTCTTAGGGACAGCGGCAATCCTAGCGGCTTTCTCAGGGATGACGGCGTTCTTAGGGGCTCCTCCAGGAACAGCCGAGTTTCCATGGGCCCCTTAGGGACAGCAACGCTCCGAGGGACCCTCACAGACACGGTGGCGCCCCCATGGGCCCTGCTAGGGGCGCTGGTGACCCGAGGGGCCCTCAGGGACAGCAGTGACCCCAGGAATTTTCCAGGGACGGGGGTGCTTCCGGGTACGTTCCTAGGGACCGTGGTGCTTCCAGAACACCCCCCCCCCCCCAGGGCGTCTTCAGGGGCCCTTCCAGAGGCGGTGGCTCCCCCCAGGCCTCTTTATGGTTCGCCACTGCTCCCAGGGACCCTGTCAAGGCCTGTGGCTCACTAAAGATCCTCCTAGGGGAGGCGGCGCCCCAAAACAATGGATAGTGGTGTCGTACATATTGCATTCTTCCACTAATCTCTTACTTAACTGTGATTGGTGGAATAAGAGATAACGTCATCAAATTACAGCCAATAGGAAAACAGAGCAATCAATTAGCACAACACCCCAACTTATGTTTTGCTGTTGGATATTTACTCTCCGTTTTATACTTCAGGTTGCGATAATACTGAAAATGCGATGGTTCGTGTATTTATTTAACGTCAAAAGTCATTCTCCCAGAATTTAAATAGTGAAACGAGAGTAAATATCCAACAGCAAAGCATAAGTTGGGGTGTTGTGCTGACTGGTTGATCTGTTCTCCTATTGGCTGTAATTTGATGACGTCACCTCTTATTCCACCAATCACAGTTAAGTAAGGGATTACTGGATGAATGCAAAATGTACGACAAAACTATGAAGTTTTGGGGCGATGCCGCATGTGGAAGGGCCCCTGGGGGCGCCTTCGCCCCTGGCAGAGACCCTGCCGCCCCTGGAAAGGCACCCACTGCCACTAGGAGGGCCCATAGCAGCGCCGCCGGCCCTAGGAGGGCCCATAGGGGCGCCGCAGCCCCTGGCAGGGTAATTGTGGGCAGTGGCGCCCGAAAGAGGTACCCTGGGGGAGAAACCACCTCTGAAGGGCCCCTGAAGGTGCCACCGTTGTGGTATTGCCCCTGGGAACACCCCTGAAGGCACTTCCGTCCCTGTAAGGGACCCTGGGATTGACGTTATCCCTGTGAGGGTCACTTGGCCATGACAGGCACAGAGGCGCCCCCAGGGCCCTCTCAGGGTCTGTGGTGCCCCCAGGGGACCTGTCAGGGGCATTGGATCCACCAGGGGCGCTCTTAGGGTCAACGGCAATCCTAGGGACTTTCTCAGGGGCTCCTCCAGAAACAGCCGAGTTTTCATGGGCCTCTCAGGGACGGCAATGCTCCTAGGGACCCTCACAGACACGGCAGTGCCCCCATGGGACCTGCTAGGGGCGCTGGCGACCCGAGGGGACCTCGCAAGGACAGCGGTGACCCCAGGGTTTTTTCCAGGGACGGGGGCGCCTCCAGGTACGTTCTTAGGGACCGTGGTGCTCCCAGAGGCCCTCCCAGAGGCCCTGCCAGCGGCATGGCGCCTCCAGATATGCTCCTAGGGATCGTGGTGCTCCCAGAGGCCCTGCCAGTGGCATGGCGCCTTCAGGGGCCCTTCCAGAGGCAGTGGCTTCCCCCAGGCCTCTTTATGGGGTGCCACTGCTCCCATGGACCCTGTCAAGGCCTGTGGCTCACTAAAGGTCCTCCTAGGGGAGGCGGCGCCCCAAAACAATGGATAGTGGTGTCGTACATATTGTATTCTTCCTGTAATCTCTTACTTAACTGTGATTGGTGGAATAAGAGGTAACGTCATCAAATTACAGCCAATAGGAAAACAGAGCAATCAATTAGCACAACACCCCCAACTTCTGTTTTGCTGTTGGATATTTGTAATACTGATGATGATGATGATGGTGGTGTTGGTGATGATAATCATAACAATGATGATGATAGCACCTCCTCAGAATGATAAATACACTAAGAAATGTGTTTACGCTGTTACAAATAAGTTCGTAGGATTGTTTTGGTGTGAGGAAATACAAAATGGTGGTCCTGCATCTCTTTATTGATTACAAATATTGTATAGTACATATCAAGTCTCACCATCAACAATCACAGTGCTTAATCACAACACCATAAATGAAAAACAATTACTCAAGTCACCATAACATGAGGATATGACAAAGGTTCCCATGTGATGACTTATACAACAATGTTAATGAACAGACGGGATTAACTATGTTTGGGGGAACTTATCACACCAAAATAGTTACACAAAATAAGTTAAAAAAAGTTCAAATACACCATTGCGACTTTGTATAGTTTCAGACACGTATGATTATCAAAATATAAAAAAACAATAAGTAGTTTATTATTCCTGAATGGTAATTAGCACACCGTCCAAGTTAACACAAATTTCACGACAACTAAATGAGAAACCCAGTGAGAAATAGTGTTAATAAACAAGCTGTTGTACACAAGAGCCAAAAAACATGAATTCATTTAATATTCCTGAATAGGCCATAATCATCACAGATACTTGTATGTTTTAATAACTCCCGTACTGTACAACCTTCTAAAGCCAATGGATTTATCTCAAAGTAATGATACTGTTTGACTATACATATATACTGTATATATATACTCTCTGTTCACTACCTATAATTGCACTAAATGCAAAGAGATGTGTATATGGTGCTGTGTATACCTATATGAGTGCTGCCCCTAACACACACTGGTTGAGAGGTAAACACTGTCTATAGTCAATACACAATATAAATGAATATCAGAATTAGAACGTTCACATTTTTTTTCAATTCCAATTTTTATAACAAGTCTCTACCTGGACATGGTAGGAAAGCTGCTGTTTACTACAAATAGCAAGAAAGATTATGAACCTTTAAGCAGCATTTTCAGGGATATAATTATTGAAGGCTTTAAATAAATTTGATTGTAATTACTGGGAATATAATTTGTTGGGCACATCTTTGACAACAGCAACTAGCCATTAAGCATAGAATAAATCACAAAGTTCTCTGCCACACTGCTGTCATCATTCAATTAAAGGCAATGAAAAGCAAGGATATATTCAGCTCCATTACAGGGTGCAGCAAATTCTTCAGCTCAGGGTTTGAGGATGGTGGGAGGATTAGCTGCATGCAGAAGCTAAGAGAGGCGAGCACCTTAGCATCAAACCAAAGTCTAGATACATTAAATACTGTCAGGTACCAACTTGCATCTTCTAAATCTTCTTCCCAATGCAACATAATATTAAGACAGTCACAACAATAGGCACCGTCCCCATTCAAACAAGTTAAGAACATTAGTTTGTAGTTGTGTTAACACCATACATGTCTCTGTTCTGACTTCCTGCACACCCTCGGCACACACCATTTGGCTCCTCCCGGCACCCCATCCTTACGTGTGCCGAGAACTCGTTACTGAAGATTTAAAAACAAATAATTCTTCAGTTTTCTTCTTTGGATAATGTGGCCCCTTCTTTACCACAGTGACTTAACTTCTTAAATACAGAAAAATAAGACTTTTTCTAACAGATTACGTGAAGATTACCCACCCTAGCCACCTGATGAATAAACAGCCCAACATTACCTGGGAGTTAGGTTAAGGTATTCTAATCAACTGGGGTCACTAACTCTTCACGTGATCAATCCTAATTAATCCATATCTATATTATACATGAGTTTAACATAAATAAGAAATTACAATGTACAAAATACATCACATTTCATTCATCTTGTTACTCTATAAAGCTCAAAATTTTGGGGTGGTCAAATTTCTCGCCATTTACAAAACTTTAATGTAGATTTCTTCCTCAAAAAATACTGTTTAAAATAATGCCCAATCATACAATAAAAGGAATTCCGGAATGGAAACTAGATAAATTTCTATTCTTTAAACAAAATAACTTCATAACTGTAGGCTGGTTCTTTGAAAGTACAGTACTTTTTTTTGTCGATGTTAAGTGGAGAAAAGAGAGACAGATGGAGAGAATGAGAGAGAGACAGATGGAGAGAATGAGAGAGACAGATGGAGAGAATGAGAGAGAGACAGATGGAGAGAATGAGAGAGAGACAGATGGAGAGAATGAGAGAGAGACAGATGGAGAGAATGAGAGAGAGACAGATGGAGAGAATGAGAGAGACAGATGGAGAGAATGAGAGAGAGACAGATGGAGAGAATGAGAGACAGACAGATGGAGAGAATGAGAGACAGACAGATGGAAAGAATGAGAGAGACAGATGGAGAGAATGAGAGACAGACAGATGGAGAGAATGAGAGAGACAGATGGAGAGAATGAGAGAGACAGATGGAGAGAATGAGAGAGACAGATGGAGAGAGAATGAGAGAGACAGATGGAGAGAATGAGAGACAGACAGATTGGAGAGAATGAGAGACAGACAGACGGGAGAGAACACGAGACAGACAGATGGAGAGAAATGAGAGAGGCAGATGGAGAATGAGAGGAGGCAGATGGAGAGAAGGGAGAGGAGAGAGACTGATGGAGAGAATGAGAGAGAGACAGATGGAGAGAATGAGAGAGAGACAGATGGAGAGAATGAGAGAGAGACAGATGAGAGAATGAGAGAGACAGATGGAGAGAATGAGAGAGGAGAGGATGGAGAGAATGAGAGAGACACAGATGGAGAGGCTGAGAGAGGCGCTTATGGAGAGAATGAGAGAGACAGGATGGAGAGAATGAGAGAGACAGATGGAGAGAATGAGAGGGCAGGATGGAGAGAGAATGAGAGAGAGAGACTGATGGAGAGAATGAGAGAGAGACAGATGGAGAGAGAATGAGAGAGTAGACAGATGAGAGAATGAGAGAGAGAGACTGATGGAGAATGAGAGAGAGACAGAGATGGAGAGAATGAGAGAGAGGATGGAGAGAATGGGAGAGAGAGGCAGATGGAGAGAATGGGAGAGAGACTGATGGAGAGAATGAGAGAGAGACAGATGGAGAGAATGAGAGAGAGACAGATGGAGAGAATGAGAGAGAGACAGATGGAGAGAATGAGAGAGAGACAGATGGAGAGAATGAGAGAGAGACAGATGGAGAGAATGAGAGAGAGACAGATGGAGAGAATGAGAGAGAGACAGATGGAGAGAATGAGAGAGAGACAGATGGAGAGAATGAGAGAGAGACAGATGGAGAGAATGAGAGAGAGACAGATGGAGAGAATGAGAGAGACAGATGGAGAGAATGAGAGAGAGGCAGATGAGAGAATGAGACAGATGGAGAGAATGAGAGAGAGACAGATGGAGAGAATGAGAGAGAGACAGATGGAGAGAATGAGAGAGAGACAGATGGAGAGAATGAGAGAGAGACAGATGGAGAGAATGAGAGAGAGACAGATGGAGAGAATGAGAGAGAGACAGATGGAGAGAGAATGAGAGAGAGACAGATGGAGAGAATGAGAGAGAGACAGATGGAGAGAATGAGAGAGAGACAGATGGTGAGAATGAGAGACAGATGAGAGAATGAGAGAGAGGCAGATGGAGAGAATGAGAGAGAGACAGATGGGAGAGAATGAGAGAGAGACAGATGGAGAGAATGAGAGAGAGACAGATGGAGAGAATGAGAGAGAGACAGATGGAGAGAATGAGAGAGAGACAGATGGAGAGAATGAGAGAGACAGATGGAGAGAATGAGAGAGAGGCAGATGGAGAGAATGAGAGAGAGACAGATGGAGAGAATGAGAGAGATGGAGAGAGAATGAGAGAGAGGCAGATGGAGAGAGATGAGAGAGGGCAGATGGAGAGAATGAGAGAGAGACAGATGGAAGAATGAGAGAGAGACAGATGGAAGAGAATGAAGAGACAGATGGAGAGAATGAGAGAGAGACAGATGGAGAGAATGAGAGAGAGAGAGACAGATGGAAGAGATAGAGAGACAGATGGAGAGAATGAGAGAGAGAGACAGATGGAGAGGGAATGAGAGAGGACAGATGGAGAGAATGAGAGAAACAGATGGAGAGAATGAGAGAGACAGATGGAGAGAGAATGAGAGAGAGACAGATGGAGAATGAGAGAGAGAGACAGATGGAGAGAATGAGAGAGAAAGATGGAGAGAATGAGGAGAGAGACAGATGGAGAGAATGAGAGAGAGACAGATGGAGAGGAATGAGAGAGACAGATGGAGAGAATGAGAGAGAGAGCAGATGGAGAGATGGGGAGAGACAGATGGAGAGAATGAGAGAGAGACAGATGGAGAGAATGAGAGAGCAGATGGAGAGAGAATGAGAGAGAGACAGATGGAGAGAATGAGAGAGAGAGACAGATGAGAGAATGAGAGAGAGACAGATGGAGAGAATGAGAGAGACAGATGGAAGAATGAGAGAGAGAGACAGATGGAGAGGGAATAGAGAGAGACAGATGGAGAGAATGAGAGAGAGACAGATGGAGAGAATGAGAGAGAGAGACAGATGGAAGAATGAGAGAGACAGATGGAGAGAATGAGAGAGACAGATGGAGAGAGAGAGAGACAGATGGAAGAATGAGAGAAGCAGATGGAGAGAATGAGAGAGACAGATGGAAGGGAGAGAGACAGATGGAGAGGGGGCAGATGGAGAGAATGAGAGAGAGACAGATGGAGAGATGAGAGAGAGAGACAGATGGAGAGAATGAGAGAGACAGATGGAGAGAATGAGAGAGAGAGACAGATGGAGAGAATGAGAGAGACAGATGGAGAGAATGAGAGAGAGGCAGATGGAGAGAATGAGAGAGAGACAGATGGAGAGAGAATAGAGAGAGAGACAGATGGAGAATGAGAGAGAGACAGATGGAGAGAATGAGAGAGAGAGACAGATGGAGAGAATGAGAGAGAGACAGATGGAAGAATAGAGAGACAGATGGAAGAATGAGAGAGAGGCAGATGGAGAGAATGAGAGAGAGACAGATGGAAGAATGAGAGACAGAGCAAGTCAAAACATTATGTAGACCAAAAACACCTTCATTCACATACTCTCCATTGTAAAGAACTTCCTCCTTTAATACAGTACAGTAAACACAAAGAAATAAGAAAAACAAAATAATAATGACACAAAAACACAAATAATATATCTTCAGTTATCAGACCATAAACGTTTCATAAGCCTTTATTTGGCGGTAAAAATTTCGTAATTTGCACTCCATCGTGGCCTCCCACAACAAAAAATTATAGAGAAAGGACAGAAACAGAAACACAAGGCGTAAAACAACAACAAATAACCCACTGTTTAAAAAGCCATGCTAACTCATATTCCCCTTGTTTCTGTTGTTCATTTGGTCATTCATTATGCATCTTGTAAGTTTGCTAAAATGATTAAGGCTGCCTAACCACAACTCAGCAGGTTACTAGTCTCAAAAGCAGAATATATCTCATTGTACTGCATGCAGCTACAGTTCACTGGATCAGATGATGATTAAGTGCCTCCCCCACAGATTATTCACCTGCTCATTCAACACCCTAGCTACACTGGGGAGTGGGTTGTTAGGTTTAGGTTAGATTAGGTTGAGTTGGCTTTGGGGTGGTTCATCTTAAGGTGAAATAAACAGGTGGCAATCTTCAAATAATCTCATTCATAGTTCCTAAAAGAAAAACAGATGAGCTCGAGCAATTCTGTGTGGGATTTAGGTCAGTTTATTCTCAGGTGAATTAAGCTGGGGTGGGTAGGGGAGGGGACTAGCATCTGATCATGGATTAAAGTGTGGTTAAACTGAGGCAGCAACAGCTAATTCATGGTGGGATCTCAATGCCAAAACCACGACTTAGAAATCGGAGTGGGTGGACGTCGTGTGAAAGGATCCCGACTGAGATCCGACAAAAAAAAACTCATGAAAAGGTCAGATCAGAATCAGGTTGTTGTGTTTAGGTTAAGATTAGGTTAGCATTTGGCCATTTAAACATCAGGTGAAATAAGCTCGGGTGACTATAAATACCTTCAGAGTCATTACTCTCAGTAGTTTCATACATAGTTCACATATCCCCACAATTATGGTCCTGTGGTGCCTAAGTTGTTACAGATAATAAAAAACATGACGAAAACTCACTAAATATCACTTCATGTTTGTATGAAGAAACACCTTTACGTGGGTTTACGTCGGTTGACTGAGAATCCGTTCGCCTCTCTCCTTAACCACGAACCCCTTAAAGAATTCAGACTCATGAATCCAAAGCATTTATGGAAGAATAATGTATCAGTCTGCTTCGGGTTCTGTCTGAATCTCTCGCTGGGGGTTACATGATTCAGAGTGGAAGCGAAAAGACACTGTAATTGAGCACCAAATTAGTAAGATTGGTTCTAGAGTGTATACAATGTCTCATTTTTTAACAACATGCATTATACATTAATGAAGCAAAAGTGGAGAAGTAGATTAAAATTGCACTTTTAGGAACAATTACAAATGTCATTGGCATAAAAATAGGCGTAAATCATGCACTCTGATCCTGCACATGAAAACTACAGTACAGTACATTAATAACAATTACAGTACAGGCATTAGTCATGAGTTTGTCCTAATTACTATGTTCTCTGGTTAAATGTTTTTTTAAACAAGATTATCAGGAAATTATTCAACTTCCCGTGACTAAGACATGTGACCACAGAGGATCCAGGCAGCTGAAGGGTCGGCTGGATCGTCCGACTTCCTTGGCTGGATTTTCAGCTATCTGGTAATTTTGCTCAGCTTTCGGCCACGAGCGGGCCGGAGTGAACTGCTCTTGCGGGTCCATGCTAGCGGCCAGGCTAGGAGGAAGGCAGCTCGAATCTAAATCCCGCTCGTCTTGTCCGGTTGGGTACTAGAAGTCATCCTCAAGGCACCGCGGTGCTGCTACCCGGCACTTGGTTCCTGCACACTGCTGGGGGTTCCTGTCGAAGATACAGAGTCTTTATCTGGCTCTTGCCCTTCCTTTGCAATGTTCACCAGCCGATGATCCGTTACTGAGTAGAAAGAGAGCCGACGAGGTTACTGCGGGGGCGTTAGTCTTTCTGATCTGGGAAAAAGCAAAATACATCCTATTCTTTGGTTTTAACATATAAATGGTGCTCACACACACACACACCTATACAAAATACCTTCAATAATACAACAAGTCACAGCACACAATATGCCATACTCCATCTTTCATTAGTAAATCCTAATGAAAAATTATGATTCATCTCTGTATTTATTTAATCAGTCTATCCAAAATGGGTTCTAAGATTCAGAACTACCACACAGTGAAACCTCCATTTAACAGTATACTATAGTTAGAAAAAGTCTGCTATATTGTGGGTTCGTTAGATGTGACCCCACCATCTAAAAATTATATAGAGACGTCCGTTATATGGAGCTTCCACCTTACTTAAAATACATGAAATTACATATACTGACCATACAAACACAGGGTAATATTAACATAATAGAGCAACACATGGGGATATTTTTAGGAAGGAACTACATGAGATAACAACACATGCATCATACTGGAAAAGGCAGGTATAGTTATGGCGTGCCAAATCGAGCTTGCTCTTGAGTCGAGACAAGTCGTAGGAGGAGAGAAGATCGGCAGAGGGGTGACGCCGTGGAGTCTTTTTCCGTGGACCTTCCTCAAATGTGGCCTTATTGGTCAGGATCCCCTACAAATGAGATTATCTGGGAGCTTCTCTGTTACTATTATACTGTAATGCCTACAAGGGCGCTAAGTACTATTCCCCACCTACCCAATAGAGATAAGGAATGGTATGTTATTGTCCATTACTAAAACTGTGTCTCAAGGTGGAACAAGGAATGGTATGTTATTGTCCCTACTAAAACTGTCAGAAGGTGGAACAAGGAATGGTATGTTATCTTAAAAAAATGGAGCAATATTCTTTTATAAAAGTTAATGAGCCATTGTAGAATATTTCAAGAGCCATAAAGACACTGTACTGTATGCATGTCTCTCTCTAGTGGACTGGAAGCAACAGAGGAGCATCTAGAAATCTTATTATTACTACTACTACAAACTGTATCTGTTTTGTATATAAAAAACCATCTGTCACTTATATTACAATCATTCCTTATGCCACCTGTCATAACCTTATGCCACCCTGTCATAAAAATAGAGCTGATCACATCTTACAATTCTTCCTATGCCACCCTGTCATAGAGATAGAACTGTCATCTTACAATTCTTCATATGCACCCTGTAGAGATAGAACTGTCATCTTACAATTCTTCCTTATGCCCTGTCATTAAAATATGCCTCTGATGTCACCTCCTGTACAGTGTGTCTAGCCATAATTGCTTCATAATAATAATTTTAAATCTCTCAAAATGCATGTTTGAGGCTAAACGATAGTCGTGCGTTTCATGAAATACATCTTGGGCGTAATGAGACAGCTGAGTACAGGAAATGTAGATGTTCCTTGTCTTATACTCACCTGGCGCCTCTGTCTGCTCAGTCCACCACGGAGTAGGTCAGGTCTAGTAAGCTGCCACCTGCAACACGAGGCTTATTTAACAACATGGGGATGCATTATACTAGTCTTATCACATAGAAATAAGACTCATGAAATATTAGACAAATTTAATTCCGTGTGTGTATGGTGTGTGTGTTTATAAGGTATTTTTGGGGGTATTTTGTAGTATATTCTATGCTCATGTGTAGTGGAATAAATTTTAGTGTGACTTAATGAAATGAATAATAATGTACTACTGGAATAAATTTTTGACTTGAATGACTTTTTAAATATCACTGGAGCAAGCAGCTACTCACTGGAATGGATTTCTTTCACAAAAGCAGAAATTGGCTTTGAATCTGCCCAGGCAGGGCATGATGGATCACTATGGGCATGGTTTGTTTCTCTGCTGTCGCTGAAATGTGTAACTTCTCCAGGAACTGCAGAGGAGGCTGGGACTCTCGGCATAGCTGGGGAGATGGGTATAAGTAGTCAAAAAAATGAGAGATGGAGAGAGGAAGAAAAGAAAGATGAAAACAAAAGATATAGTAAAGAGAGAGAGATCACTCAAGATAGGCACCTCTAACTTGTTTCACTGATGATTTAACATTTATTTGTTGTTACCTGGGGAAGGGCTAGATTAGGTTGGGTTGTTGTATTGACAGTAATACCAAGATGACGTGAAAAAAGGTATCCAGCGTGTCTGTGTTACCTGGGAAGCCATCCTAGGAACTGCAGGTGAATGATGACCGTGACACCTTGGTGGTGCGGTGTGTCATGTGGAGGATCGCTGGAATGACACTGGGAACCAGCAGCGGCAGCTGTGGGCGTGATGGTGAACTGGCCATAATCAGCGCCCAGAGCCACCTCACTTGGCACATACATTGACCTTTCTTTCAAAAAATAAAATAAAATAAATAAATATATAACAAATAAATGGGTTTTACTATAGATAACAAGAAGAATATTTTCAACCTTAGTATCTTTCTTTTTGTAATAATTTATGTACTTTTTAAAGATGTTGAGACCTGTTAATGTGCTGTGGGGTATTTCATGGCACAAGGTATTTCAGTAATCACATATCTGTCCATAACTCAAAATCATAATACGTAACAAAATCCATAACTGGAAATTATGTAACTTACAATACATTAACCTATGGATCTAAACACTGTGCGACTCAGCATCAGAGTTAGAACACACTATGGTCTCAACTCAGCTCCACCATGGTCAGAAATCGTGAATGTGGCTGGCATCGGTTGCTTGAGTCAGGATCGAGAAACTCTCTTCAGTTGACGAGCTAGAAGAAACATTTTTACATATAATACTGTTTATTGGTCACTGGATTCATTTATTTATTTTTGTCATTCATTCTTTTAAAATGTCCTTCATGATCTTGCCATCTTCTTGGTCTTTCTTCCTCCTTCATTATATATATCTCGGACTATTCTTTCTCTCTCCTCTCTCTCTCTCACTATATCTACACTACTTAAATTCTGATCCATAACCCAACAATTCTTTCCTTTTACATCTTCTCCTCATTTCAACACTTTACACATGAAGCACCAAAAATAATTATAATCACCAAATGTCAATAGATGGCATCCTGACAAGAAGCGTTGCTTCAGTGCGGAACTTGACAAACAAAATACCTAGACACCGTGAGAAATTTACGTCCTGCTAAACCTTAAGCTGTAGGAATCTTTGGCTTTAATTCACTAATACTGTATAATAATCTAATTACGTAACCATTGAGTACAAGAAGAACTTGACCTTACATAGAGGCATTAATGTGAGTCGTCCCTGGCAGATGGCAAAGTTAAGGGCCAGGTGTGGTCATGAAGGAGAATATCGGCCAAAATCTGTTCTTGAGAGGATAACTTCGAACGCGGATACCTTCAACTCTTCACACTCCTTCTCCTGTAATAGGTAATAATAAACTTGAAAATAACCTCTTTTAGCAAGAAAAAATATGGTACAGTATCCCTACCCCTTTTCCTGATTTAAACCCTCACTACAGGATACAATTTTACTTTGTTGGCTAACACCAGATGATTTTATTCGGCCAAGAAATCCGATGAACAAGGGTTAGAAGATTAGGAAGCAGTTTATTTCACCCGATGGCTAAGGTAAGTAAGATTGAGTTAGCAATAGCATATTTAAGCATCAGGTGAAATAATCTGGTTTTCGTAATCTTAAAGGTGAAACCCATCATCAAGGTAAGGTCTTCTGTACAAATAATAAACAAGCAAACTCACCACAACTTCCACGACTCCTTCCATTTCAGTTCTGAGTTGGTCGGTCCATTTTGACTTATCTCAGCCTCGGCGATCTTACTCAAGCGCTCTGTCTCGACAGCCTA
>NW_024722295.1:0-16996 GCF_018991925.1 Homarus americanus
TACGCCAATGACACCCTCAGGTACACCTTTGACACTCCCAGGTACACCTAAGGCACTTCCAGGTACACCTTTGACACTCAGGTACCTCCTTGCCTCCCAGGTACACCTCCTTGAACACTCCAGGTGCCTCTGACAATCCCAGGTACACCACCCCTGACACTCCCAGGTACACTAAGGCCATCCCAGGTGCCTCTGACACTTCAGGTACCAACTGACACTCCCAGGTGCCCACCTCAGACACTCCCAGCTACCTCTGGCCTTGCTCTTGGGTATGCGCTGACACTCCCAGGTACACCCTGACACTCCCAGGTACACCTCTGACACTCCCAGGTACACCTCTGACACTCCCAGGTACCTGCACTCCCAGGGTACACCTCTGACACTCCCAGGTGCACCACTGACTCCCAGGTACACCAATGACACTCCCAGGAACTCCACTGATACTCCTGGTATATCTCACCAACATCAGGTACACATCAGACACTCCCAGGTAAACCTCCGACACTCCCAGGTACACCTCTGACACTCCCAGGTACACCGACACTCCCAGGTACACCTCTGACACTCTCAGGTACACCTCTGACCTCAGGTATACCTCTGACACTCAGGCACACCTCCCGACACTCCCAGAGTACCACCTCCGGCACTCCCAGGCACACCTCTGGCCTCTGAGTACACCTCCTGACTTGCTCCCAGGTACACCTCTGACACTCCCAGGCTACCACTGACGCTCCCAGGTACACCAATGACACTCCAGGAACTCCCACTGACACTCCCTGGTATGTCCTGACACTCTGGGTACACCTCCGACACTCCCAGGTACACCTCCGGCACTCCAGGTGCACCTCTGGCCTCCCCAGGTGTGCCTCCCGGCACTCAGGTACACCTCAGACACTCCCAGGTACACCTCCGATACTCCCAGGTACACCTCCCGACACTCTCAGGTACACCACCCCCAGGCACTCCCAGGTTACACCTCAGACACTCCCAGGTTACACCTCAGACACTCTGGTACAACTCGAACACTCCCAGGTACACCTCAGGCACTACCAGGTGCTGCACCTCTGACAGTGCCAGGTACACCTCCAGACTGCTGCCAGGGTTGCCTCAGACTTGCTGCCAAGTACACCTCAGACAATCTCAGGGACACCTCAGAACTCCCTGGGTACACCTCTGACGCTCCCAGATACCCTCTGACACTCCCAGGCACACCCCTCCCAGCACTCCCAGGTACACTTCGAACACTCCCCAGGTACACCTGACCTCCCCAGGTACACACTCCTGACCTCCCAGGTGCTACTCTGGCCTCCCTGGTACTCCTCTGACACTCCAAGACACCTCAGACACTCCCTAAGTGCACCCCGACACTCCCAGGTGCACCTCTGACTTCTCCCAGGTACACCAATGACACCCTCAAGTACACCTTTGACACTCTCAGGTACCTCAGACAATTCAGGTACACCTTTGATGCTCCCAGGTGCCCACCTCCTTACCTCCCAGGTACACACCTCAGACTTGCTCTGAGTACCCACCTCTGACACTCCCAGGTACACCACCCCGGCCTCCCAGGTACACCTCTGGCACTCCCAGGTACCTCTGACACTCCCAGGTACAACTCTGACCTCCCAGGTACACCTCAGAACTGCTCCCAGCTACCTCTGACACTCTTGGGTATACCTCTGGGCCTCCCAGGTACACCTGACACTCCCAGGTACACCTCTGACCTCTCCAGGTACACCTCCCGGCCCCACTCCCAGGTGCACCTCTGACTTGCTCCCAGGTACACCACTGACGCTCCCCAGGTAAATCAATGACCTCCCCAGGTACTCCACCGGCCTCCCTGGTGCATGCCTGACCGCTCCCAGGGTGCCTCAGACACTCCCGGGTACACCTCCAACACTCCCAGGTACCTCTGACACTCCCAGGTACACACTGACCTCCCAGGCACACCTCTGGCACTCCCAGGTACCTCTGACACTCCCAGGTACACCTCTGACACTCCAGGTACACCTCGAACTTGCTCCCAGGTACACCTCTGATACTCCCAGGTATATAACCCCGGCCTTCCCAGGTACACCACTGACCTCCCAGGTACACCTCTGATACTCTGGGTAGCCATCTGACACTCCCAGGTACACCACTGACACTCCCAGGTACCCAACACTGCCAGACCACACCACCTCAGAACACTCCCAGTGCACACTTCCACGTCTCCCAGGTACACCTCCCGGCACTCTCAGGTACACCACCTGACACTCCCAGGTTACACCTCCAGACACTCCCAGGTACACCTCCAGACACTCCAAGCTACACACCCCTCCAGACACTAACAGGTGCACCTCTGACACCCACTGCCAGGTACACCTCCAGACACTGCCAGGAACACCTCAGACACTGCCAGGTACACCTCAGAAACTCTCAGGAACACCTCAGACACTCCTAGGTACCTCCTGACACTCCCAGGTTACCTCTGACACTCCCAGGTACCTCTGACCTCCAGGTACCTCAGACACTCCCCAGGTACCTCCCCAACCTCCCAGGTACACCAGCCAACACCCTGGGTACACCTTCCCAGCACTCCTGGGTACACCTCAGACACTTCAGGTACCTGTGACCTCCCAGGTACGCCTCATACACTCCAGGTACCTCAAGACACTCCTACATGCCACCTCCTGACACTCCCAGGTACTACTGTCACTCCCAGGTACACCTCTGGCACTCCCAGGTACACCTCTGACACTCCAGTTACAACTCGACACTCCCAGGTACCTCAGACACTCCCCAGGTGAACCTCTGACACTCTTGGAATACCGCTGACACTCCCAGGTACCCTGATACTCCCAGGTGCACCCCTCTGAGCACTCAGGTACACCCCTGGCCTCCAGATTACACCTCTGACCTCCCCAGGTGCACTCTGACACTCCCAGGCCTCGACTCTCCCAGGTACAGCTCCGGCACTCCCAGGTGCACCTCTGACCTCCCAGGTGCCACACCTCAGACACTCCCAGGTACACCTCTCACTTGCTCCCAGGTAGCCATCTGACACTCCCAGGTACCACCACTGACACTCCCAGGTACACCTCTGACACTGCCAGGTACACCTCAGACACTCCCAGGTACACCTCCGATACTCAGTTTTACCTCCGACACTCTCAGGTACACCAGCACTCCCAGGTGCCTCAGACACTTGAGAAACCACCTCAGACACTCCCCAAGTACACCTCAGACTCTCCCAGGTACACATCAGACACTCCCAGGTGCACCTCTGACACTGCCAGGTGCACCTCCTGGCTTGCTCAGACACACCTCCTGACACTCCCAGGTACACCCCCAGACACTCCCAGATACAACTCCCCAGCACTCCCAGGTGCTCCTCCAGGGACACTCCAGGTACCTCCAGACACTCCCAGGTGCACCCTGACACTCCCAGATTATGCCTCCTGACACTCTGGTACACCCCTGACACTCCCAGGTATGCCTCTGGCCTCCTGGTACCACCCCAATGCTCCAGGTACACCACAGACACTCCCAGGTACACCCCTGTTGCTCCCAGGTAAACCTCTGACCTCCTGGTACACCCCTGACCTCCAGGTACACCACAGACACTCCCAGGTACACTTCCGACACTCCCATATTGCACTTCGGCCTCCCAGGTACACTTCTCACACTCCCAGATACACCTCCGGCCTCCCAGGTACACCTCTGACTCTCCCAGGTACACCTCTGACACTCCCAGGTGCACCTCTGACACTGCTCAGGTGCACTGCTGACCTCCCAGGCACACCTCTGACACTCCCAGGTACACCCCAGACACTCCAGATACAGCTCTGACACTCCCCAGGGACTCACGGACACTCCCCAGGTACACCTCAGACACTCCCAGGTACACCCCAGTGCTCTGGTGCACCTCCACGACACTCCCAGGTACACCCCTCCAGCACTCAAGGTTTCACCTCTGACACTCTCAGGTACACCTCTGGCCTCAGGTGCACCTCCTGACACTCCCAGGTACACCTCTGACACTCCCAGGTACACCTCCTGACATTCCCAGGTACACCTCCGGCACTCCAGGTACACCTCCAAAGCACTCCCAGGCCACACCTCTCACACACTCCCAGGTACACCTCAGGCCTCCCAGGTACACCTCCCTGATACTCCCAGGTATATAACGTACACCTCAGACAATCCCAGGTACACTCTGACACTGCCACGTACACACTCTGACACTCCCAGGTACACCTCTGACACTCCCTGGTGCTCCTCTGACACTCCCAGGCACACCTCAGACACTCCCAGGTACACCACTGACACTCCCAGGCTACCTCTGGACACTAGGTCCACCACCATGCCCCTCAGGCACCTTTGACACTTCAAGTACACCTCAGACACCCCAGGTACACCCACACTCCCAGGTACACCTGTGACACCCCAGGTACACCACTGACGCCCCAGGTACACCATGACACCCCAGGTACCCACTGACACTCCCTGGTACACCCCACACTCCCAGCTACACCTGAGACACCCCAGGTACACCTCCGACACTCCCAGGTACACCCTGACACTCCCAGGTACACTTCTGACTCTCCCAGGTACACCTCTACATTCCCAGGTACACCTCCGACACTCCCAGGTACACCTCCGACACTCCCAGGAACACCTCTGGCACTCCCAGTGTACACCACCGACACTCCCAGGTACACCCCTGACACTCTCAGGTACACTTGGACACTCCTGGTACACCTCTGACACTCACAGGTACACCTCCGACACTCCCATGTCCACCTCTGCACTCCCGTGTACACCTTTGACACTCCCAGGTACACCTCAGACACTCCCAGGTACACCTCTGATACTCCCAGGTATACATCTGACACTCCCAGGTACACCACTGACACTCCCAGGCCACTGCTGACACTGCCAGATACACTCAGACAATTCCCAGGTACACCTCCCAATTCCCAGGTACACCTCCGGACACTCTCAGGTACACCACTGACACTAGGTTACACCTCAGACACTCCCAGGTACAATCCCTGCACACTCCAGGTACCCCAGACACCTCCCAGCACACCCTCAGACACTCCGGTACACCTCAGACACTACCAGGTGCACCCTCTATGCCAGGTACACCTCAGACACTGCCAGGAACACCTCAGACACTGCCAGGTACACCTCTGACACTCCCAGGTACACCTCCGACACTCCCAGGTACACCTCCGACACTCCCAGGAACACCTCTGACACTCCCAGGTACACCACCGACACTCCCAGGTACACCCCTGACACTCTCAGGTACACTCTGACACTCCCAGGTACACCTCTGACACTCCCAGGTACACCTCCGACCCTCCCAGGTACACCTCCGGCACTCCCAGATACACTTCTGACACTGAGGTACCTCAGACACTCCCAGGTACACCTCACACTCCCAAGTACACCTCTGATACTCCAGGTATACATCTGACCTCCCAGGTACACCACTGACACTGGTGCATGACACTGCCAGATACACCTCAGACACTCCCAGGTCACACATCCGATACTCAGAGGTACACCACTGACACTCCCCAGGTTACACCACTGACACTCCCAGGTTACACCTCAGACACTCCCAGGTACACCTCAGACAGGTACACCTCAGACACTCCCAGGTACACCTCAGACACTCCCAGGTACACCTCAGACACTATCAGGTGCACTGACACTGCCAGGTACACCTCAGTCACTGCAGGAACACCTGACACTGCCAGGTATACCAGACAATTCCTGTGAACACCTCAGACACTCCTAGGTACACCTCTGACTCCCAGGTACACCTTGACACCCCAGGTACACCTCTGACACCCCAGGCACCTCAGACACTCCCAGGTACACCGCTGACACTCCCACGCAATACTCTGACACTCCCAGGTGTACACCACCGACACTCCCTGGTACTCCTCTGACACCCAGGAACACCTCCCCAGACACTCCCAGGTACACCACTGACACTCCCAGGGACACCTCTAACACTCCCAGGTACACCAATGACACCTCAGGTACACCCTTGACACTCCCAGGTACACCTCAGATACTCCCAGGTATACCTTTCACACTCCCAGGTACACCTCATACACTTCCCAGGTGGCCACCTCAGACACTCCCAGGTACACCTCTGACACTCCCAGGTACACCACTGTCACTCCCAGTACACATCTGGCACTCCCAGGTACACCTCCGACACTCCCAGGTACAACTCTGACACACCTCCCAGGCACCTCCACACCCCAGGTACTCCACTGACACTCCCTGGTACATCTCTGTCACTCCCAGGTACACCTCCAGACAATCCCAGGTCCACCCGACACTGCCACGTACACACTCTGACACTCTCCAGGTACACCTCTGACACTCCCTGGTACACCTCTGACACCCCAGGAACACCTCAGACACTCCCAGGTACACCACTGACACTCCCAGGTACACCTCTGACACTCCCAGGTACACCAATGACACCGGCGTGTACACCTCTGACACTCCAAGCAGTACACCTCAGACACTCCCAGGTACACCTGACACTCCCAGGTACACCTGTGACACTCCCAGGTACACCACTGACGCCCCAGGTACACCAAGACACCCAGGTACTCACCGACACTCCCGGTACATCTCTGACACTCCCAGGCTACCTGAGACACTCCCAGGTGCCACCCCGACACTCCCAGGTACACCCTGACACCCCAGGTGTCTCTGACCTCCCAGTACACTTCCACACCCCAGGTACACCTCCGACACTCCCAGGTACACCTCCGACACTCCCAGGAACACCTCTGACACTCCCAGGTACACTACCGACACTCCCAAGGTACACCCCTGACACTCTCAGGACACCTCTGGACACTTCCCAGGTACACCTCACTCCCAGGTGCTACCTCCGACACTCCCAGGTACACCTCTCCGGCACTCCCAGGTACACCTTGACACTCCAGCGCCACCCTCAGACACTCCCAGGTACACCTCTGGCTACTCCAGGTATACACTGACACTCCCAGGCCACCACTGACACTCACTCCCGCTGACACTGCAGTTACACCTCAGACACTCCCAGGTCACCCTCCAACACTCCCAGGTACACCTCCGACACTCTCAGGTACACCTCTACACTCCCAGGTACACCTCAGACACTCCAGGTACACCCCTGCATACCCCAGGCACACCCTGACACTCCCAGGTACACCTCAGACACTCCCAGGTACACTCAGACACACTACCAGGTGCACCTTCTGACACTGCCAGGCACACCTCTGCACACTGCCAGGAACACCTCAGACACTGCCAGGCCACCCTCTGACACTCCCAGGTACACCTCCGACACTCCCAGGTCACCTCCTCCGACACTCCCAGGAACACCTCTGACACTCCCAGGTACACCACCGACACTCCCAGGTACACCCCTGACACTCTCAGGTACACCTCTGACACTCCCAGGTACACTCTGACACACTCCCAGGTACACCTCCGACACTCCCAGGTACACCTCCGGCACTCCCAGATACACTCTCTGACTCCGAGGTACACCTCAGACACTCAGGTACACCTCAGACACTCCAGCACACCTCTGATACTTCCAGGTACACATCTGACCTCTCCCAGGCACACCACTGACACTCCCAGGTACACCGATGACACTGCCAGATACACCCTCTGACACACCCCAGGTACACACATCCGATACTGCAGGTACACCTCCGGCACTCCCAGGTACACCTTGACACTCCCAGGTACACCTCAGACACTCCCAGGTACACCTCTGTACTCCCAGGTAAGCCATCTGACACTCCCAGGTACACCACTGACACACTCCCAGGTACACCGCTGACACTGCCAGATACACCTCAGACACTCCGGTACACCTCCAATACTCCCAGGTACACCTCCGACACTCTCAGGTACACCACTGACACTCCCAGGTTACACCTCAGACACTCCCAGGTACACCTCAGACACTCCCAGGTACACCTCAGACACTCCCAGGTACACCTCAGACACTCCCAGGTACACCTCAGACACTACCAGGTGCACCTCTGACACTGCCAGGCTACCTCAGACACTGCCAGGAACACTCAGACACTGCCAGGCCACTGACACTCCCGTGCCTCCACACTCCCAGGCTACCTCCGACACTCAGGAACACCTCTACACTCAGGTACACCACCGACACTCCCAGGTACACCCCTGACACTCTCAGGCACACCTCTGACACCCCCAGGTACACCTCTGACACTCCCAGGTCACACCTCCTGACCCTCCCAGGTACACCTCCGGCACTCCCAGATACACCTTGACACTCCGAGTGCACACCTCAGACACTCCCAGGTACACCCCTCAGACACTCCCTGAGTACAACCTCTGATACTCCCAGGTATACCCCATCTCCCAGGCACACCACCACACTCCCAGGTACACCGACACACTGCCAGATACTACACCTCAGACACTCCCCAGGTACACATCCTCTGACACTGTGCCAATCCACTGACACCCCAGGTTACACCACTGACACTCCTGTGGTTACACCTCAGACACTCCTGCACCTCAGACACTCCCAGGCACACCTCAGACACTCCCAGGTACACCTCAGACACTCCAAAAGGCCTCGCATACCACACACCTCAGACACCATCAGGTGCACCGACACACAGCACCCCAGTCACTGCCAGAACACCAGACACTGCCAGGCATGCCTCAGACACCCCAGAACACCTCAGACACTCAGCGAGGTACACCCCTGACACCCCAGGCACACCTTTGACACTCCCAGGTACACTTGACACTCCCAGGCACACCTCAGACACTCCCAGGCCACCGCTGACACTCCCACGCACACACTCTGACACTCCCAGGTACACTGACACTCCCCGGCAATTCTCTGATACCCGCAGAACACCTCAGACACCCCAGATACACCACTGACACCCCAGGCATACCTCTTAACACTCCCAGGCACACCAATGACATCCCCAGGCACACCTTGACACTCCCAGGTACACCTCAGATACTTCCACAGTATACCTTTCACACCCCAGGCACACCTCATACACCCCAGGTACACCCCAGACACTCCTGGTGCACACCTCTGACACCCCAGGTACACCACTGTCACCCCAGCCACATCTGCACTCCCAGGTACACCTGACACCCCTGCAGGTACAACTCTGACACCCCAGGTACACCTCAGACACTCCCAGGTACACCTCTGACACTCTTAGGTGAGACACCCCAGGCACACCCCCTGACACCCCAGGCACACCTCTGGTACCCCAGGTACATCCCCTGACACCCCTGTGCACACCTCTATACCCCAGGCACACCTCTGACACCCCAGGCACACCTCCGACACTCCCCAGGCACACCCTCCTGCACTCCCAGATACACTCCTCTGACACCCCAGGTACACCCCAGACACCCAGGCACACCCTGATATCATAGGCATACATCTGACACTAAGTACACCACTGACACTCCCAGTACACCGCTGCTGACACTGCTGATACACCTCAGACACTTCCAGACACTCCCAGGTACACCTCCGATACCCCTGAGGAACACCTCCCGACACTCCCCAGGTGTCACTTGACACCCCAGGTTACACCTCAGACACCCCATACCTCAGACAACCCCAGGCACACCCCAGATGTCTGTGCACACCCTCACAGACACCCCATGCACACCCCAGACACCAGGTGCAACTTCGACACCTGCCAGGCACACCCCAGACACCAACAGGAACACTTCAGACACTGCCAGGCACACACCTCAGACAATCTCAGAACACACCTCAGAAACCCCTAGGCACACCTCTGACACCCTGTGCACACCTCCCCACACCCCAGGCACACCTCTCACACTCCCCAGGCATACCTCAGACACTCCCCAGGCACACCCCGCTGACAGCCTCACCCACACACTCTGACACCCCAGGCCACCCCACTGACACCCCAGGCACACCTCTGCCTCCCCAGGCACACCTCTGACACCCCAGGTGCCACCTCTGACACTCCCAGGCAATACCCTCTGACACCCCTGGCACACCCCATATTCCCCAGCAGATGGGTACCCTGACACTCCCTTGGTGTGCCACCCCACACCCAGGCAGTACACCCACATCACGCTCCCAGGCACACCAATGACACCCCCAAGACCCACTGACACTCCCTGGTACATCTCTGACACTCTGGTACACCTCAGACACTCCCAGATAAGGAATCTCCGACACTCCCCAGGTACACCCCTGACACTCCCAGGCACACCTCTGACTCTCCCAGGCACACTCCCAGACACTCCTAGGTACACCTCCGACACTCCCCAGTGCATGCACCTCTGACCACTCCCAGGAACACCTCTACACTCCCCAGGCACACCACCGACACTTATAGGTACACCCCTGACACTGCAGGTACACCTCTGACATTCTAGCACACCTGTGACACTCCTGCACACTCTCCGACACTCCCAGGTACACCTCCGGCACCCCAGGCACACCTCTCTGACACCCCAGGTACAACTAAGACACTCCCAGCTACACTCCTCTGATACTCCCAGGTATACATCTTATCTTGCCACACCACACACCTGGTACACTGCTTGGACACCACAGATACCCCAGACACTCCCAGGTACACCTCCGATACTCCCCAGGTACAAATTCTCAACACTCTCAGGTACACCACTTCATACCCCAGGCACCTCAGATACTCCCCAGGTACACCTCAGACACCCCAGGCACACCTCTGACACTCCCAGTTACACCTCTGACACTCCGCAGGCACACCACTGACGCCCCAGGTACACCAATGACACCTGCAAGGCACCCACCTATTAATTCTCTGGCACATCTCTCACATGTCTCCCAGGCACACCTCTGTGACATTCTAAAATACCTCCACAATTCCCCAGGCACAATCTCCCCTGACACCCCAGGCACACCTCTGACCTCCCCAGGCACACCTGACACTCCCCAGGCACACCTCCGACACCCAGGCACACCTCCGACACTCCCAGGAACGGCTCCCTGACACTCCTAGGCACACCACCGACACCTCAGGGGTGCACCCCTCGACACTCTCAGGCACACCTCTGACACTCCCCAGGCACACCTCCTGACACTCCCAGGTACACCTCCGACACTCCCAGGCACACCTCTGCACTCCCACATACACCTCTGACACTCCCCAGTACACCCCTGTGACACTCCCAGCCACACTCTGATACTCCCAGGTATACATCTGACACTCCTAAGCAAGCACCACTGACACCCTATAGCACACTGCTGACACTGACAGATACACCTCAGACACTCCCAGGCACACTCTCCGATACTCCTGCAGGCGCCACCTCCTGGACACTCCTTGTGCACACACCACTGACACCCCAGCCACACCGTGCAGACACTCCCCAGGCACACCCCAGACACCCCAGGCACACCCCCAGACACTCCCAGGCACACCCCAGTATTCCCCAGGCACACCCCCTAGACATCATCAGGAACACCTCAGACACTGCCAGGTACACCCTCAGACAATCTCAGAAACACCAGACACTCCTAGGCACACCTCTGACACTCCCCAGGTACACCCCTTGACATCCTAGGCACACCTCTGACACCATGGCAGGTACACCCCTGGGGATACCCCAGGTACACACCGCTGACACTGCCACTGCACACACTCTGGAGACCTGTAGGTGGCCTGACACCCCTGTTCTCCATTAATTTGAACACTTCAGACACTCCCAGGCACACCACTGACACTCCCCAGGCACACTCTGACACTCCCAGGCACACCAATGACACCAGGCACACCTTGGCACCTCCAGGTACACCAGACACTTCTAGGCACACCTTTGACACCCTGGTGTACACCCCACACTCCCCCAGGCACCAGAGCACCTGCACACCTCAGCCACCCCAGGTACACCTCTGACATTCCCCAGGCATACTCTGGTGACACTCCCAGGTACACCGCCACACCACTCCCCATGCACACACTCTGAGATACCCCCAGGTACACCTCTGACACTCCCCTGGCAGCCCCCTCTGACACTCCCAGAACCCCAGACATCAAGAAAGTACACCACTGACACTCCTGTAGGTACACCTCTGACACTCCCAGATACACCCACGACACACCCAGTACACACCTTGACACTGTGCCATCTCAGACACCTCCAGGCACGCCTTGACACTCCCAGGCACACCCCATATACATTCCCCAGGCACACACTGACACTCCCAGGTACACCTCTGACACTCCCAGGCACAGCCCCCTGACACTCCCTGGCACCCCCAGACACTCCCAGGTACACCTCTGACACTCCCAGGTACACCTCTGACACTTGGTGTACACCATTGACGCTCCCAGGCACACCAATGACACCCCAGGTACTCCACTGACGCCCTGGTACATCTCTGACACTCCCCAGCTACACCTCAAACACTGCAGGTACACCTCCGACACTCCCAGGTACACCCCCTGACACTCCCTGTGGCACACTTTCTGACTCTCCCCAGGCACACCTCTGACACTCCCAGGCACACCTGGACACTCCCAGGCACACCTCCGACACTCCCCAGGAACACCTCTCTGACACTCCCAGGCACACCACCGACACTCCCAGGTGCCAATTCCCTTGACACTTGTGTACACCTGACACTCCCAGGTAACACCTCTGACACTCCCCAGGTACACCTCCGACACTGCCAGGTGCACCTGCACCCCAGGCACACCTTGACACTCCCAGGTACACCTCAGACACTCCCAGGTACACCTCTTATACCCAGTATACATCTGACACTCCCAGGTACACCACTGACACTCCCAGGTACACCAGCTGACACCAAGCGAGATAATACACCTCCCAGACACCCTGCACACCCACACACACCCCAGGTACAAAATCTCCCACACTCTCAGGTACACCACCGACACCCCAGGCCACACCTCCCTTGCATACCCCAGGCACACCTCAGACACCCCAGTACACCTCAGACACCCTAGGCACACCTCAGACACCCCTGCAGGCACACCCTAGACACTACCAGGAAAACCTGATACCCCAGGCACACATCAGACACCGCCAGAACACCGCTAGACACTGCCAGGCACACCACTGACACTCCCAGGTACACCTCTGACACTCCCAGGCAACACCTCCGACACTCCCAGGCACACCTGACACCCCAGGAACACCTCCTGACACTCCCAGGCACACCACGACACTCCCAGGCACACCCCCTGACACCTCAGGTACACATCTGACACTCCCCAGGTACACCCTGACCAGGCACACCCTCCGACCCCTCCCAGGCACACCTCCGGCACTCCCAGATATTCTTCACACTCTGAGGTACACCTCAGACAATAACCCAGCCACACCTCTGATACACCTGCATGACACTCCCAAGCACACCACTGACACTCCCAGGTACACCGCTGACACCAGATACACCCTCACAGACACTCCCCAGGCACAGTCCGATACACCCAGGCACACCCTCCGACACCTCAGGCACACCACTGACACCCCAGGTTACACCCCAGACACCCAAGGCACACCCCAGACACCCCCAGGCACAATTCCCCAGACACTCCCAGGTACACTCCAGACACCTACAGGTACACCTCAGACACTACCAAGCACACCTCATACCACAGGCAAACCTCAGGCACTGCCAGGACCATCTCAGACACTGCCACAGGCCCTCTGACACTCCCCAGGCACACCCTCTGACACTCCCCAGGCACACCTCCGACACTCCTGAGGCAAACCACCTCCGGCACTCCCAGGCAGGCACACCTCTGACATTCCCAGGTACACCTCAGAATCTCCCAGGAATACATCTGACACTCCCCAGGCACACCACTGACACTCCAGGCACACCGCCACACTGCCAGATACACCCCAGACACTGTAGGCATACCCTCCCACCACTCCCTTGCGTACACCTCCGACACTCTCAGGCACACCACTGACACCCCAGGTTACACCTCAGACACCCAGGCACACCTCAGACACCCCAGGCACACCTCAGACACCCCAGGCAACACCCCAGACACTCCAGGCACACCAGACACTACCAGGTGCGCACCTCTGATACCAGGTACACCTGAGAATGCCAGGAACACCCCTGACACTGCCAGGCACACCTCCCACACTCCCCAGGCACACCCCGACCTCCCCAGGCACACCCTGACACTCCAGGCCACCCTCTGACACTCCCAGGTACACCTCCCGACCCTCCCCAGGCACACCTCCGGCACTCCCAAACACATTCTCTGACACTCTGAGGCACACCTCAGACACACCCAGCCACACCTCTGATACTCCCCAGGTATACATGTGACACTTAGCGACACCACTACACTCCTGTGCACACCGCTGACACTGCCAGATACACTCAGACACTCCCAGGCATGTCTGATACACCCAGGTAATAATTCTCTGGACACTTCCCTTTAGGTACAATTACTGACACTCCCCAGGTTTACACCCCTGTGACACTCCAAGGCATACCCCAGACACTCCCCAGGTACACCTCAGACACCCCCAGGCACTCCAGACACTCCCAGGCACACCTCAGACACTACCAGGTGCACCTCTGACACTGCCAGGTAAACCTCAGGCACTGCCAGGAACACCTCAGACACGCGCCAGTACACCCCCACACTCCCAGGTACCTCTGACACTTGTGTACACCTCCTGACACTCCTGTTCACCTCCGGCACTCCCAGGCACACCTCTGGACATTCCCACACCCCCTGTGACACCCTGCACATCTGACACCCTGCACACCACTGACACCCCAGGTGCCACTGCTGACACTGCCAGATACACCTCAGAGCACTCCCCAGGTACACCTCCGATACTCCCAGGCACACCTGCGACACTCTTTCAGGGTACACCACTGACACTGCAGGTTACACCACTGGACAATTTGCAGGCACACCCCTGGCACTCCCCAGGCACACCTCTGACACTCCCCAGGCACACCTCTGACACCCTGTACACTCCGACACCCCAGGCACACTCCGACACTCCCAGGTACACCCCCTGACACTCCCAGGTACACCTCTGACTCTCCTAGGTACACCCCCTGACACTCCCAGGCACACCTGACACTCCCAGGTACACCTCCGATACTCCCCAGGAACACCTCTGACACTCCCAGGCACACCACTGACACTCCCAGGTACACCCCTGACACTCTCAGGTACACCCTGACACTCCCCAGGCACACCTCTACACTCCTGCAGGTACACCTCCTGACCTCCCAGGCACCTCCGCACTCCCAGATACACCCCTGACACTCTCAGGCACACCACCGACACTCCCAGGTACACCCCTGACACTCCCAGGCACACCTCTGACACTCCCAAGGCCACCTCACTGACACCCCAGGTACACCGCTGACACTGCCAGATACACCTCAGACACTCCCTGGGTACACGTCCGATACACCCAGGCACACCTGACACTCTGCAGGCCCACTGACACTCCCAGGTTACACTCAGACACTCCAAGGCACACCCCCAGACACTCCCCAGGTACACCCCAGACACCACACCTCAGACACTCCCAGGTACACCTCAGACACTACTATGCACCTCTGACACTGCCAGGTAAACCTCAGGCACTGCCAGGAACACCCTGACACCCCAGGCACACCTCTGACACTCCCCAGGCACACCTCCGACACCCCAGGTTCACCTCCGGCACCCTCTACAGCAGGCACACCTCTGACATTCCCAGGCACACCTCAGACACTCCCCAGGAATACATCTGACACTCCCAGGCACACCACCGACACTCCCCAGGTACACCCGCTGACACTGCTGTATACACCTCAGACACCCCAGGCACACCTCCGATACTCCCAGGTAAACCTCCGACACTCTCAGGTACACCACTGACACTCCCCAGGTTACAACCACCCCAGGCACACCTCTGGCACCCCAGGTACACCTCTGGACACTCCCAGGCACACCTCTGACACCCCAGGTACACCTCCGACACCCCAGGTACACCTCCGATACTCCCAGGAACACCTCTGGACATCCGCAGGTACAATTCACACCGACAAATCCCAGGTGTCAATTCCTGACACTCTCAGGCACACCCCCTGACACCCAGGCACACCCCACACTCCCAGGTACACCTCCAGACACTCCCAGGTACACCTCCTGGCACTCTGCACACCTCTGGCACCTGCACCTCAGACATTCCCAGGCACACCTCTGATACCCAGGCATAAGCATCTGACACTCCCCAGGCACACCACTGACACCCCAGGCACACTGCTGACACTGCCAGACACACCTCTGTATATTCCCAGGTACACCTCCGATACTCCCCTGGTGTACACCTCTGACACCTCTGTGCACACCACTGACACTCCCATGTTACACCTCAGACACTCCTATGCACAATCTCTACAGACACCCCAGGCACACCCCTCAGACACCCCAGGCATGTACCCCAGACACCCCAGGCACACCTCAGACACCAACAGGTGCACCTCTCACACTGCCAGGTACACCCCTGGCTGCCCCAGGCACACCCTCTGAGACTCCCCTGGCACACCCCAGACACCCCAGGCACACCTCTGACACTCCCCATGTACACCTCTGACACTCCCCAGGTACACCTCTGATACTCAGGCACACCTCTGACACCTGAGGCACACCACTGACGCCCAGGTACACCAATGACACTCCCAGGCACCACCGACACCCCTGGCACATCTCTGTCACCCCAGGTACACCCCATGGGTCCGCAGGCATGACTCCAGACACCCCAGGCACACCCCTATGGCCCAGGCACACCCCTGACCTCCCCAGGCATACACCCTGACACTCCAGGCATCTCCGACACTCCCAGGTACACCTCCGATAATTCCCCAGAACACCTCTGACACTCCCAGGCACACCCCACCCCACACCCCATGTGTAGGTTATGT
>NW_024722296.1:0-38292 GCF_018991925.1 Homarus americanus
GGTGGGGTGAGGTGTTGATTATATGTAGAAGTCCGCGTGCTCTATTGGGCTAATGAAATATATATGGATCCTCGAGTTTCCAAGCCGGATTTGGTAAAACGTTGCTCTGATCACCTCAGCGGCACGGGTGGTCCCCTATAGTGGTTCACGGCGCCATAAGCTCGTTGAACACGTTTGTGTGAAATATAACAGAGTCTAGGACTGCTTAAAGTGTCCTGGTGGCTCATAGGTAGTGTTCCCCGGTCACAATTATAATATCGTGGTTTCGAATCCTGGTGGGGTGAGGTGTTGATTATATGTAAAAGTCCGCGTGCTTTATTGGGCTAATGAATTATATATGGATCCTCGTGTTTTGAAGTCGCATTTGGTAAAACGTTGCTCAGATCACCTAAGCGGCACGGGTGGTCCCCATGAGAGGTTCATGGCGCCATAAGGTCGTTGAACAGGCTTTGTGTGAAATATAGTAAAGTCTAGGACTGCTTTTATTGTCCTGGTGGCCCAGAGGTAGCATACCCCGGTCACAATTATAAGATCGTGGGTTTGAATCCTGGTGGGGTGAGGTGTTGATTATATGTAGAAGTCCGCGTGCTTTATTGGGCTAATGAAATATATTTGGATCCTCGTGTTTCGAAGCCGGATTTGGTAAAACGTTGCTCTTATCACCTAAGCGGCACGGGTGGTCCCCATTAGAGGTTCACGGCGCCATAAGCTCGTTGAACAGGCTTTGTGTGAAATATACCAGAGTCTAGGACTGCTTTTATTGTCCTGGTGGCCCAGAGGTAGCGCTCCCCGGTCACAATTATAAGATCGTGTGTTCAAATCCTGGTGGGGTGAGGTGTTGATTATATGTAGAAGTCCGCGTGCTTTATTGGGCTAATGAAATATATATGGATCCTCCTTGTTTCGAAAGGCGCATTTGGTAAAACGTTGCTCTGATCACCTAAGCGGCACTGGTGGTCCCTATTAGAGGTTCACGGTGCCATAAGCTCGTTGAACAGGCTTTGTGTGAAATATAGCAGAGTCTAGGACTGCTTTTATTGTCCTAGTGGCCCAGAGGTAGCGTTCACCGGTCACAATTATAAGATCGTGGGTTTGAATCCTGGTGGGGTGAGGTGTTGATTATATGTAGAAGTCCGAGTGCTTTATTGGGCTAATGAAATATATACGGACCCTCGAGTTTTGAAGCGGCATTTGGTAAAGCGTTGCTCCTGATCAGCTAAGCGTACTGGTGGTCCCCATTAGAGGTTCCGCGGCGCCATAAGCTCGTTGAACAGGCTTTGGTAATGAAATATAGCGAGTCATTGCTGGTATTTTCTGGTGGCCCAGAGGTAGCGTCCCCCGGTCACAATTATAAGATCGTGGCTTCAAATCCTGGTGGGGTGAGGCGTTGATTATATGTAGAAGTCTGCGTGCTTTATTGGGCTGATGAAATATATATGGATCCTCGTGTTTCCAAGCCGGATTTGGTATAACGTTGCTCTTATCACCTAAGCGGCACGGGTGGTCCCCATTAGAGGTTCATCGCGCCATAAGGTCGTTGAACAGGCTTTGTGTGAAATATAGTAGAGTCTAGGACTGTTTTATTGTCCTGGTTGCCCAGAGGTAGCGTTCCCCGGTCACAATTATAAGATCGTGGGTTCAAATCCTGGTGGGGTGAGGTGTTGATTATATGTAGAAGTAAGCGTGCTTTATTGGGCTATTTATATTGATCCTCGTGTTTCGAAGCCGGATTTGGTAAAACGTTGCTCCGATCACATAAGCGGCACAGGTGGTCCCCATTAGAGGTTCCTGGCGCCATAAGGTCGTTGAACAGGCTTTGTGTGAAATATAGTAGAATCTAGGACTGCTTTTATTGTCCTGGTTGCCCAGAGGTAGTGTTCCCTGGTCACAATTATAAGATAGTGGGTTCAAATCCTGGTGGGCTGAGGTGTTGATTATATGTAGAAGTCCGCGTGCTTTATTGTGCTAATGAAATATCTATGGATCCTCTTGTTTCCAAGCCGGATTTGGTAAAACGTTGTTCTTATCACCTAAGCGGCACGGGTGGTCCCCATTAGAGGTTCATCACGCCATAAGGTCGTTGAACAGGCTTTGTGTGAAATATAGTAGAGTCTAGGACTGTTTTATTGTCCTGGTTGCCCAGAGGTAGCGTTCCCCGGTCACAATTATAAGATCGTGGATTCGAATCCTGGTGGAGTGAGGTGTTGATTATATGTAGAAGTCCGGCGTGCTTTATTGGGTTAATAAAATATATATGGATCCTCTTGTTTCGAAGCCGGATTTGGTAAAACGTTATGGAATACCTGGCGGCGCGGATGAATTCATTAGAGGTTCTGGCGCCATAAGCACCAGTTGAACTTAGGCTTTGTATGTGAAATATGTAGAGTCTAGGACTGCTTTATTGTCCTGGTGGCCCAGAGGTAGCGTTCCCCGGTCACAATTAGAAGATCGTGGGGTTCGAATCTGGTGGGGTGAGGTGTTGATTATATGTAAGCCCGCACGTGCTTTATTGGGCAAATGAAATATATATGGATCCTCGTGTTTCGAAGCCGCATTTGGTAAAACTTTGCTCTAATCACCTAAGCAGCATGGGTGGTCTCCATTAGAGGTTCACAACGCCATAAGCTCGTTGAACAGGCTTTGTGTGAAATATAGCAGAGCCTACGAATGCTTTTATTGTCCTGTTGGCCCAGAGGTAGCGTTCCCCGGTCACAATTATAAGATCGTGGCTTCAAATCCTGGTTGGGTGAGGTGTTGATTATATGTAGAAGTCCGCCTGTTTTATTGGGCAAATGAAATATATATGGATCCTCGTGTTTTGATGCCGCATTTCGTAAAACGTTGCTCTGATCACCTAAGCGGCACAGGTGGTCCCAATGAGAGGTTCACGGCGCCATAAGCTCGTTGAACAGGCTTTGTGTGAAATATAGCAGAGTCTAGGACTGCTTTTATTGACCTGGTGGCCCAGAGGTAGCGTTTCCCGGTCACAATTATAAGATCGTGGCTTCAAATCCTGGTCGGGTGAGGCGTTGATTATATGTAGAAGTCCGCGTGCCTTATTGGGCTAATGAAATATATATGGATCCTCATGTTTCCAGCTGCATTTGGTAAAACGTTGCTCTGATCACCTAAGCAGTACGGTGGTCCCCATTAGAGGTTCATGGCGCCATAAGGTCGTTGAACAGGCTTTATGTGAAATATAGTAGAGTCTAGGACTGCTTATAGTGTCCTGGTGGCCCATAGGCAGCGTTCCTCGGTCACAATTATAAGATCGTGGATTCGAATCCTGGTGGAGTGAGGTGTTGATTATATGTAGAAGTCCGTGTGCTCTATTGGGCTAATGAAATATATATGGATCCTTGTGTTTCGAAGCGGTTGGTAAAACGTTGCTCTGATCACTAGAAATTAGCGCGGATGGTCCCCATTAAGGGTTTACAGCGTCATAAGCTCGTTGAACAGGCTTTGGTAGTGAAATATAGCAGAGTCTAGGACTGCTTTTATTGTCCTGGTATTGAAGGTAGCATACCCCGGTCACAATTATAAGATAAATGGTTTGAATCCTTGTGGGTGAGAGTGTTGATTATATGTAGAAGTCCGAGTGCTTTATTGGGCTTCAATAAATATATATGGATCCTCGTGTTATGAAGCCGCATTTGGTAAAACGTTGCTCTCATCACCTAAGGGGCGCGGGTGGTCCCCAATAGTGGTTCACAGCCCCATAAGCTCGTTGAACAGGCTTTGTGTGAAATATAACAGAGTCTAGGACTGCTTATAGTGTCCTGGTGGCCCATAGGTAGCGTTCCTCGGTCACAAATATAAGATCGTGGGTTAGAATCCTGGTGGAGTGAGGTGTTGATTATATATGTAGAATCGCGTGCTTTATTGGGTTAATAGGAAATATATATGGATCCTCGTGTTTCAGAAGCCGGATTTGGTAAAAACGTTGCTCCTGATCACCCTAAAAGCGGCTTACCTTGAATTGGTCCCCATTAGAGGTTCACAGAGCCATAAGCTCGTTGAACAGGCTAATGTGAAATATAGCAGAGTCTAGGACTGCTTTTATTGTCCTGGTGGCCCAGAGGTAGCGTTCCCCGGTCACAATTAGAAGATCGTGGGTTCGAATCCTGGTGGGGTGAGGTGTTGATTATATGTAGAAGTCCGCGTGTTTTATTGGGCAAATGAAATTTATATGGATCCTAGTGTTTTGAAGCAGCATTTGGTAAAACGTAGCTCTGATCACCTAAGCGGCACGGGTGGTCCCCATTAGAGGTTCACGGCGCCAAAAGCTCGTTGAACAGGCTTTGTGTGAAATATAGCACAGTCTAGGACTGCTTTAATTATCCTGGTGGCCCAGAGGTAGCGTTCCCCGGTCACAATTATAAGATCGTGGCTTCAAATCCTGGTCGGGTGAGGCGTTGATTATATGTAGAAGTCCGCGTGCTTTATTGGGCTAATGAAATATATATGGATCCTCGTGTTTCCAAGCCGGATTTGGTAAAACGTTGCTCTGATCACCTAAGCGGTACGGTGGTCCCCATTAGAGGTTCATGGCGCCATAAGGTCGTTGAACAGGCTTTGTGTGAAATATAGTAGAGTCTAGGACTGCTTATAGTGTCCTGGTGGCCCATAGGTAGCGTTCCTCGGTCACAATTATAAGATCGTGGGTTCGAATCCTGGTGGAGTGCGGTGTTGAATATATGTAGAAGTCCGAGTGCTCTATTGGGCTAATGAAATATATATGGATCCTTGTGTTTCGAAGCCGAATTTGGTAAAACGTTGCTCTGATCACCTAAGTGGCACGGATGGTCCCCATTAGAGGTTCAGGGCGCCATAACGTCGTTGAACAGGCTTTGTGTGAAATATAGTAGAGTCTAGGACTGCTTTTATTGTCCTGGTGGCCCAGAGGTAGCGTTCCCCGGTCACAATTAGAAGAGCATGGGTTCGAATCCTGATGGGGTGAGGTGTTGATTATATGTAGATGCCGCGTGCTTTATTGGGGAATGAAATATATATGGATCCTCGTGTTTTGAAGCCGCATTTGGTAAAACGTTGCTCTGATCACCTAAGCAGCACGGGTGTTCCCCATTAGAGGTTCACGGCGCCATAAGGTCGTTGAACAAGCTCTGTGTGAAATATAGTAGAGTCTACGAATGCTTTTATTGTCCTGTTGGCCCAGAGGTAGCGTTCCCCGGTCACAATTATAAGATCGTGTCTTCAAATCCTGATGAGGTGAGGCGTTGATTAAATGTAGAAGTCCGCGTGCTTTATTGGGCTAATGAAATATATATGGATCCTCGTGTTTCGAAACCGCATTTGGTAAAACGTTGCTCTGATCACCTAAGCGGCACGAGTGGTCCCTTATAGTGGTTCACAGCGCCATAAGCTCGTTGAACAGGCTTTGTGTGAAATATAGTAGAGTCTAGGACTGCTATTATTTTCCTGGTGGCCCAGAGGTAGCATACCCCGGTCACAATTATAAGACCGTGGGTTTGAATCCTGGTGGGGTGAGGTGTTGATTATATGTAGAAGTCCGAGTGCTTTATTGGGCTAATGAAATATATATGAATCCTCGTGTTTAGAAGCCGTATTTGGTAAAACGTTGCTCTGATCATATAAGCGGCACGGATGGTCCCCATTAGAGGTTCACGGCGCCATATGCTCGTTGAACAGGATTTGTGTGAAATATAGCAGAGTCTAGGACTGCTTTTATTGTCCTGGTGGCCCAAAGGTAGCGTTCCCGGGTCACAATTATAAGATCGTGGGTTCAAATCCTGGTGGGGTGAGGTGTTGATTATATGTAGAAGTCCGCGTGCTCTATTGGGCTAATGAAATATATATGGATCCACGAGTTTCCAAGCCGGATTTGGTAAAACGTTGCTCTGATCACCTCAGCGGCACGGGTGGTCCCCTATAGTGGTTCACGGCGCCATAAGCTCGTTGAACACGCTTTGTGTGAAATATAACAGAGTCTAGGACTGCTTAAAGTGTCCTGGTGGCTCATAGGTAGCATACCCCGGTCACAATTATAAGATCGTGGGTTTGAATCCTGGTGGGGTGAGGTGTTGATTATATGTAGAAGTCCGCGTGCTTTATTGGGCTAATGAAATATATATGGATCCTCGTGTTTTGAAGCCGCATTTGGTAAAACGTTGCTCAGATCACCTAAGCGGCACGGGTGGTCCCCATGAGAGGTTCATGGCGCCATAAGGTCGTTGAACAGGCTTTGTGTGAAATATAGTAAAGTCTAGGACTGCTTTTATTGTCCTGGTGGCCCAGAGATAGCATACCCCGGTCACAATTATAAGATCGTGGGTTTGAATCCTGGTGGGGTGAGGTGTTGATTATATGTAGAAGTCCGCGTGCTTTATTGGGCTAATAGAAATATATTTGGATCCTCGTGTTTGAAGCCGGATTTGGTAAAACGTTGCTCTTATCACCTAAAAAGCGCTTACGGGTGGTCCCCTGATAGGGTTCACGGCGCCATAAGCTCGTTGAACAGGCTTTGTGTGAAATATACCAGAGTCTAGGACTGCTTTTATTGTCTGGTGGCCCAGGTAGCGTTCCCCGGTCACAATTATAAGATGGGTGTGTTCGAATCCTGGTGGGGTGAGGTGTTGATTATATGTAGAAGTCATGATGCTTTATTGGTAATATATATGGATCCTCCTTGTTTCGAAAAGCATTTGGTAAAACGTTGCTCTGATCAGCTAAGCGGCACGGGTGGTCCTCATTAGAGGTTCACGGCGCCATAAGCTCGTTGAACAGGCTTTGTGTGTGAAGCTCCTGCTAGCAGAGTCTAGGACTGCTTTTGTCCTAATTATTTAGAGGCTGGCGTTCCCCGGTCCTGAGTATAAGATCGTGGGTTTGAATCTGGTGGGGTGAGGTGTTGATTATATGTAGAAGTCGAGAGTGCTTTATTGGGCTAATAAAATATCTGGACCCTCGAGTTTGAAGCGGCATTTTGGTAAAACGTTGCTCTGATCAGCTAAGCGGCACGGTTGGTCCCTATTAGAGGTTCATGGCGCCATAAGGTCGTTGAACAGGCTTTGTTTGATATATAGTAGAGTCTAGGACTGCTTTTATTGTCCTGGTGGCCCAGAGGTAGCATACCCCGGTCACAATTATAAGATCATGGGTTTGAATCCTGGTGGGGTGAGGTGTTGATTATATGTAGAAGTCCTCGTGCTTTATTGGGCTAATGAAATATATATGGATCCTCGTGTTTCGAAGCCGCATTTGGTAAAACGATGCTCTGATCATCTAAGCGGCACGGGTGGTCCCCATTAGAGGTTCACGGCGCCATTAGCTCGTTAAACAGGATTTGTGTGAAATATAGCAGAGTCTAGGACTGCTTTTATTGTCCTGGTGGCCCAGAGGTAGCTTTTCCCGGTCACAATTATAAGATCTTAGGTTCAAATCCTGGTGGGGTGAGGTTCTTGATTATATGTAGAAATGGCGTGCTTTATTGGGCTATTTATATTGATCTCGTGTTTCAAGCGGATTTAGTAAAACGTTGCTCCGATCACATAAACGCTGAGTGGTCCCCATTAGAGGTTCCTGGCGCCATAAGGTCGTTGAACAGGCTTTGTGTGAAATATAGTAGAATCTAGGACTGCTTTTATTGTCCTGGTTGCCCAGAGGTAGCGTTCCCTGGTCACAATTATAAGATAGTGGGTTCAAATCCTGGTGGGCTGAGGTGTTGATTATATGTAGAAGTCCGCGTGCTTTATTGTGCTAATGAAATATCTATGGATCCTCTTGTTTCCAAGCCGGATTTGGTAAAACGTTGTTCTTATCACCTAAGCGGCACGGGTGGTTCCCATTAGAGGTTCATCGCGCCATAAGGTCGTTGAACAGGCTTTGTGTGAAATATAGTAGAGTCTAGGACTGTTTTATTGTCCTGGTTGCCCAGAGGTAGCGTTCCCCGGTCACAATTATAAGATCGTTGGTTCAAATCCTGGTGGGGTGAGGTGTTGATTATATGTAGAAGCCACGTGCTTTATTGGGTAAATGAAATATATATGGATCCTCTTGTTTCGAAGCCGGATTTGATTAAACGTTGCTCTGATTACCTAAGCGGCACGGATGGTCCCCATTAGAGGTTCACAGCGCCATAAGCTCGTTGAACAGGCTTTGTGTGAAATATAGCAGAGTCTAGGACTGCTTTTATTGTCCTGGTGGCCCAGAGGTAGCGTTCCCCGGTCACAATTAGAAGATCGTGGGTTCGAATCCTGGTGGGGTGAGGTGTTGATTATATGTAGAAGCCACGTGCTTTATTGGGCAAATGAAATATATATGGATCCTCGTGTTTTGAAGCCGCATTTGGTAAAACGTTGCTCTGATCACCTAAGCAGCACGGGTGGTCTCCATTAGAGGTTCACAGCGCCATAAGCTCGTTGAACAGGCTTTGTGTGAAATATAGCAGAGCCTACGAATGCTTTTATTGTCCTGTTGGCCCAGAGGTAGCGTTCCCCGGTCACAATTATAAGATCGTGGCTTCAAATCCTGGTTGGGTGAGGTGTTGATTATATGTAGAAGTCCACCTGTTTTATTGGGCAAATGAAATATATATGGATCCTCGTGTTTTGATGCCGCATTTGGTAAAACGTTGCTCTGATCACCTAAGCGGCACAGGTGGTCCCAATGAGAGGTTCACGGCGCCATAAGCTCGTTGAACAGGCTTTGTGTGAAATATAGCAGAGTCTATGACTGCTTTTATTGTCCTGGTGGCCCAGAGGTAGCGTTCCCCGGTCACAATTATAAGATCGTGGCTTCAAATCCTGGTCGGGTGAGGCGTTGATTATATGTAGAAGTCCGCGTGCCTTATTGGGCTAATGAAATATATATGGATCCTCATGTTTCCAGCTGCATTTGGTAAAACGTTGCTCTGATCACCTAAGCAGTACGGTGGTCCCCATTAGAGGATCATGGCGCCATAAGGTCGTTGAACAGGCTTTATGTGAAATATAGTAGAGTCTAGGACTGCTTATAGTGTCCTGGTGGCCCATAGGTAGCGTTCCTCGGTCACAATTATAAGATCGTGGATTCGAATCCTGGTGGAGTGAGGTGTTGATTATATGTAGAAGTCCGTGTGCTCTATTGGGCTAATGAAATATATATGGATCCTTGTGTTTCGAAGCCGGATTTGGTAAAACGTTGCTCTGATCACCTAAGTGGCACGGATGGTCCCCATTAGAGGTTTACAGCGTCATAAGCTCGTTGAACAGGCTTTGTGTGAAATATAGCAGAGTCTAGGACTGCTTTTATTGTCCTGGTGGCCCAGAGGTAGCATACGCCGGTCACAATTATAAGATCGTGGGTTTGAATCCTTGTGGGGTGAGGTGTTGATTATATGGAGAAATCCGAGTGCTTTATTGGGCTAATGAAATATATATGGATCCTCGTGTTTCGAAGCCGGATTTGGTAAAACGTTGCTCTGATCACCTAAGGGGCACGGGTGGTCCCCTATAGTGGTTCACAGCCCCATAAGCTCGTTGAACAGGCTTTGTGTTAAATATAACAGAGTCTAGGACTGCTTATAGTATCCTGGTGGCCCATAGGTAGCGTTCCTCGGTCACAATTATAACATCGTGGTTTCGAATCCTGGTGGAGTGAGGTGTTGATTATATGTAGAAGTCCGCGTGCTTTATTGGGTTAATGAAATATATATGGATCCTCTTGTTTCGAAGCCGGATTTGATAAAACGTTGCTCTGATTACCTAAGCGGCACGGATGGTCCCCATTAGAGGTTCACAGCGCCATAAGCTCGTTGAACAGGCTTTGTGTGAAATATAGCAGAGTCTAGGACTGCTTTTATTGTCCTGGTGGCCCAGAGGTAGCGTTCCCCGGTCACAATTAGAAGATCGTGGGTTCGAATCCTGGTTGGGTGAGGTGTTGATTATATGTAGAAGTCCGCGTGTTTTATTGGGCAAATGAAATATATATGGATCCTAGTGTTTTGAAGCCGCATTTGGTAAAACGTTGCTCTGATCACCTAAGCGGCACGGGTGGTCCCCATTAGAGGTTCACGGAGCCAAAAGCTCGTTGAACAGGCTTTGTGTGAAATATAGCACAGTCTAGGACTGCTTTAATTATCCTGGTGGCCCAGAGGTAGCGTTCCCCGGTCACAATTATAAGATCGTGGCTTCAAATCCTGGTCGGGTGAGGCGTTGATTATATGTAGAAGTCAGCGTGCTTTATTGGGCTAATGAAATATATATGGATCCTCGTGTTTCCAAGCCGGATTTGGTAAAACGTTGCTCTGATAACCTAAGCGGTACGGTGGTCCCCATTAGAGGTTCATGGCGCCATAAGGTCGTTGAACAGGCTTTGTGTGAAATATAGTAGAGTCTAGGACTGCTTATAGTGTCCTGGTGGCCCATAGGTAGCATTCCTCGGTCACAATTATAAGATCGTGGGTTCAAATCCTGGTGGAGTGAGGTGTTGATTATATGTAGAAGTACGCGTCCTTTATTGGGCTAATGAAATATATATGGAACCTTGTGTTTCGAAGCAGGATTTGGTAAAACGTTGCTCTGATCACCTAAGTGGCACGGATGGTCCCCATTAGAGGTTCACGGCGCCATAAGCTCGTTGAACAGGCTTTGTGTGAAATATAGCAGAGTCTAGGACTCGTTTTATTGTCCTAGTGGCCCAGAGGTAGCGTTCCCCGGTCACAATTATAAGATCGTTGGTTGAAATCCTGGTGGGGTGAGGTGTTGATTATATGTAGAAGTTCGCGTGCTTTATTGGGCTAATGAAATATATATGGATCCTCCTGTTTCGAAGCCGCATTTGGTAAAACGTTGTTATGATCACCTAAGCGGCACGGCTGGTCCCCATTAGAGGTTCACGGTGCCATAAGCCCGTTGAACAGGCTTTGTGTGAAATATAGCAGAGTCTAGGAATGCTTTTATTGTCCTGGTGGAGAGAGGTAGCGTCCCCGCTCACAATTATAAGATCGTGGCTTCAAATCCTGGTGGGGTGAGGCGTTGATTATATGTAGAAGTCTGCGTGCTTTATTGGGCTAATGAAATATATATGGATCCTCGGGTTTCGAAGCCGCATTTGGTTAAACGTTGCTCTGTTCACCTAAGCGGCACGGGTGGTCCCCTATAATGGTTCACAGCGCCATAAGCTCGTTGAACAGGCTTTGTGTGAAATATAGTAGAGTCTAGGACTGCTTTTATTGTCCTAGTGGCCCAGAAGTAGCGTTCCCCGTTCACAATTATAAGATCGTGGGTTCAAATCCTGGTGGGGTGAGGTGTTGATTATATGTAGAAGTAAGCGTGCTTTATTGGGCTATTGAAATATATATTGATCCTCGTGTTTCGAAGCCGGATTTGGTAAAACGTTGCTCCGATCACCTAAGCGGCACAGGTGGTCCCCATTAGAGGTTCATGGCGCCATAAGGTCGTTGAACAAGCTTTGTGTGAAATATAGTAGAATGTAGGACTGCTTTTATTGTCCTGGATGCCCAGAGGTAGCGTTCCCCGGTCACAATTATAAGATAGTGGGTTCAAATCCTGGTGGGGTGAGGTGTTGATTATATGTAGAAGTCCGCGTGCTTTATAGTGCTAATGAAATATCTATGGATCATCGTGTTTCCAAGCCGGATTTGGTAAAACGTTGCTCTTATCACCTAAGCGGCACGGGTGGTCCCCATTAGAGGTTCATCGCGCCATAAGGTCGTTGAACAGGCTTTGTGTGAAATATAGTAGAGTCTAGGACTGCTTTTATTGTCCTGGTTGCCCAGAGGTAGTGTTCCCCGGTCACAATTATAAGATCGTGGCTTCAAATCCTGGTGGGGTGAGGCGTTGATTATATGTAGAAGTCCGCGTGCTTTATTGGGCTAATGAAATATATATGGATCCTCGTGTTTCGAAACAGCATTTGGTAAAACGTTGCTCTGATCACCTTAGCGGCACGGGTGGTCCCCTATAGTTGTTCACAGCGCCATAAGCTCGTTGAACAGGCTTTGTGTGAAATATAGTAGAGTCTAGGACTGCTTTTATTGTCCTGGTGGCCCAGAGGTAGCATACCCCAGTCACAATTATAAGATTGTGGGTTTGAATCCTGGTGGGGTGAGGTGTTGATTACATGTAGATGTCTGAGTGCTTTATTGGGCTAATGAAATATATATGGATCCTCGTGGTTCCAAGCCGGATTTGGTAAAACGTTGCTCTGATCACCTAAGCGGCACGGATGGTCCCCATTAGAGGTTCACAGCGCCATATGCTCGTTGAACAGGCTTTTTGTGAAATATAGCAGAGTCTAGGACTGCTTTTATTGTCCTGGTGGCCCAGAGGTAGCGTTCCCCGGTCACAATTATAAGATCGTGGCTTCAAATCCTGGTCGGGTGAGGCGTTGATTATATGTAGAAGTCTGCTTGCTTTATTAGGCTAATGAAATATAAATGGATCCTCGTGTTTCCAGCCGGATTTGGTAAAACGTTGCTCTGATCACCTAAGCGGTACGGTGGTCCCCATTAGAGGTTCATGGCGCCATAAGGTCGTTGAACAGGCTTTGTGTGAAATATAGTAGAGTCTAGGACTGCTTATATTGTCCTGGTGGCCCCTAGGTAGCGTTCCTCGGTCTGATTATAGATCGTGGGTTGAATCTGTGGTGGAGTGAGTGTTGATTATATGTAGAAGTCCGCGTGCTCTATTGGCTAATGAAATATATATGGATCCTTGTGTTTCGAAGCGGTTGGTAAACGTTGCTCTGATCACCTAAGCGGCACGGGTGGTCCCCTATAGTGGTTCACGGCGCCATAAGCTCGTTGAACAGGCTTTGTGTGAAATATAGCAGAGTCTAGGACTGCTTTTATTGTCCTAGTGGCCCAGAGGTAGCGTTCCCCGGTCACAATTATAAGATCGTGGGTTCAAATCCTGGTGGGGTGAGGTGTTGATTATATGTAGAAGTAAGCGTGCTTTATTGGGCTATTGAAATATATATTGATCCTCGTGTTTCGAAGCCGGATTTGGTAAAACGTTGCTCCGATCACCTAAGCGGCACAGGTGGTCCCCATTAGAGGTTCATGGCGCCATAAGGTTGTTGAACAGGCTTTGTGTGAAATATAGTAGAATGTAGGACTGCTTTTATTGTCCTGGATGCCCAGAGGTAGCGTTCCCCGGTCACAATTATAAGATAGTGGGTTCAAATCCTGGTGGGGTGAGGTGTTGATTATATGTAGAAGTCCGCGTGCTTTATAGTGCTAATGAAATATCTATGGATCCTCGTGTTTCCAAGCCGGATTTGGTAAAACGTTGCTCTTATCACCTAAGCGGCACGGGTGGTCCCCATTAGAGGTTCATCGCGCCATAAGGTCGTTGAACAGGCTTTGTGTGAAATATAGTAGAGTCAAGGACTGCTTTTATTGTCCTGGTTGCCCAGAGGTAGCGTTCCCCGGTCACAATTATAAGATCGTTGGTTCAAATCCTGGTGGGGTGAGGTGTTGATTATATGTAGAAGTCCGCGTGCTTTATTGGGCTAATAAAATATATATGGATCTCGTGTTTCGAAGCCAGATTTGGTAAAACGTTGCTCTGATCACCTAAGCGGCACGGGTGGTCCCCATTAGAGGTTCACGGCGCCATAAACTTGTTGAACAGGCTTTGTGTGAAATATAACAGTCTAGGACTGCTTTTAGTGTCCTGGTGGCCCAGAGGTAGCGTTCCCCGTTCACAATTATAAGATCGTGGCTTCAAATCCTGGTGGGGTGAGGCGTTGATTATATGTAGAAGTCCGCGTGCTTTATTGGGCTAATGAAATATATATGGATCCTCGTGTTTCGAAACCGCATTTGGTAAAACGTTGCTCTGATCACCTTAGCGGCACGGGTGGTCCCCTATAGTTGTTCACAGCGCCATAAGCTCGTTGAACAGGCTTTGTGTGAAATATAGTAGAGTCTAGGACTGCTTTTATTGTCCTGGTGGCCCAGAGGTAGCATACCCCAGTCACAATTATATGATTGTGGGTTTGAATCCTGGTGGGGTGAGGTGTTGATTACATGTAGATGTCTGAGTGCTTTATTGGGCTAATGAAATATATATGGATCCTCGTGTTTCCAAGCCGGATTTGGTAAAACATTGCTCTGATCACCTAAGCGGCACGGATGGTCCCCATTAGAGGTTCACAGCGCCATAAGCTCGTTGAACAGGCTTTTTGTGAAATATAGCAGAGTCTTGGACTGCTTTTATTGTCCTGGTGGCCCAAGTGGCGTTCCCCGGTCCACAATTATAAGATCGTGTGGCTTCAAATCCTGGTGGTGAGAAGCGTTTTGATTATATATGAGAAGTCCGCTTACTTTATTAGGTAATAAAATATATATGAATCCTGATGTTTCCAGCGGATTTGGTAAAACAGGTGCTCTAATCACTAAAAGCGATGCGGTGGTCCCCATTAAGGAGTTCCTTAGCGCCATAAGGTGCGTTGAACAGGCTTTATTAATGTGAAATATAGTAGAGTCTAGGACTGCTTATAGTGTCCTGGTGGCCCGCCAGGTAGCGTTCATGGTCACAATTATAAGATGCATTGGGTTCCGAATCTGGTGGAGTAGAGGTGTTGATTGCATATGTAAAGTCGCGTGCTCTATTGGGCTAATGAAATATATATATGGATCGTGTTTCGAAGCCAGTTTGGTAAAACGTTGCTCTGATCACCTAAAGCGACGCAGTTGTCCCATTAGAGGTTCACAGCGCCATAAGCTCGTTGAACAGGCTTTGTGTGAAATATTGCAGAGTCTAGAACTGCTTTTATTGTCCTGGTGGCCCAGAGGTAGCGTTCCCCGGTCACAATTAGAAGATCGTGGGTCCGAATCCTGGTTGGGTGAGGTGTTGATTATATGTAGAAGTCCGGTTGTTTTATTGGGCAAATGAAATATAAATGGATCCTAGTGTTTTGAAGCCGCATTTGGTAAAACGTTGCTCTGATCACCTAAGCGGCACGGGTGGTCCCCATTAGAGGTTCACGGCGCCAAAAGCTCGTTGAACAGGCTTTGTGTGAAATATAGCAGAGCCTACGAATGCTTTCATTGTCCTGTTGGCCCAGAGGTAGCGTTCCCCGGTCACAATTATAAGATCGTGGCTTCAAATCCTGGTGGGGTGAGGCGTTGATTATATGTAGAAGTCCGCGTGCTTTATTGAGCTAATGAAATATATATGGAACCTTGTGTTTCGAAGCCGGATTTGGTAAAACGTTGCTCTGGTAACCTAAGCGGCACAGGTGGTCCCAATGAGAGGTTCACGGCGCCATAAGCTCGTTGCACAGGCTTTGTGTGAAATATAGCAGAGTCTAGGACTGCTTATAGTGTCCTGGTGGCCCATAGGTAGCGTTCCTCGGTCACAATTATAAGATCGTGGTTTCGAATCCTGGTGGAGTGAGGTGTTGATTATATGTAGAAGTCCGCGTGCTTTATTGGGTTAATGAAATATATATGGATCCTCGTGTTTCGAAGCCGGATTTGGTAAAACGTTGCTCTGATCACCTAAGCGGTACGGTGGTCCCCATTAGAGGTTCATGGCGCCATAAGGTCGTTGAACAGGCTTTGTGTGAAATATAGTAGAGTCTAGGACTGCTTATAGTGTCCTGGTGGCCCATAGGTAGCGTTCCTCGGTCACAATTATAAGATCGTGGGTTCGAATCCTGGTGGAGTGAGGTGTTGAATATATGTAGAAGTCCGCGTGCTCTATTGGGCTAATGAAATATATATGGATCCTTGTGTTTCGAAGCCGGATTTGGTAAAACGTTGCTCTGATCACCTAAGTGGCACGGATGGTCCCCATTAGAGGTTCATGGCGCCATAACGTCGTTGAACAGGCTTTGTGCGAAATATAGTAGAGTCTAGGACTGCTTTTATTGTCCTGGTGGCCCAGAGGTAGCGTTCCCCGGTCACAATTAGAAGAGCATGGGTTCGAATCCTGATGGGGTGAGGTGTTGATTATATGTAGAAGCCGCGTGCTTTATTGGGGAATGAAATATATATGGATCCTCGTGTTTTGAAGCCGCATTTGGTAAAACGTTGCTCTGATCACCTAAGCAGCACGGGTGTTCCCCATTAGAGGTTCACGGCGCCATAAGGTCATTGAACAAGCTCTGTGTGAAATATAGTAGAGTCTACGAATGCTTTTATTGTCCTGTTGGCCCAGAGGTAGCGTTCCCCGGTCACAATTATAAGATCGTGGCTTCAAATCCTGATGGGGTGAGGCGTTGATTAAATGTAGAAGTCCGCGTCCTTTATTGGGCTAATGAAATATATATGGATCCTCGTGTTTCGAAACCGCATTTGGTAAAACGTTGCTCTGATCACCTAAGCGGCACGAGTGGTCCCTTATAGTGGTTCACAGCGCCATAAGCTCGTTGAACAGGCTTTGTGTAAAATATAGTAGAGTCTAGGACTGCTATTATTTTCCTGGTGGCCCAGAGGTAGCATACCCCGGTCACAATTATAAGACCGTGGATTTGAATCCTGGTGGGGTGAGGTGTTGATTATATGTAGAAGTCCGAGTGCTTTATTGGGCTAATGAAATATATATGAATCCTCGTGTTTAGAAGCCGTATTTGGTAAAACGTTGCTCTGATCATATAAGCGGCACGGATGGTCCCCATTAGAGGTTCACGGCGCCATATGCTCGTTGAACAGGATTTGTGTGAAATATAGCAGAGTCTAGGACTGCTTTTATTGTCCTGGTGGCCCAGAGGTAGCGTTCCCCGGTCACAATTATAAGATCGTGGGTTCAAATCCTGGTGGGGTGAGGTGTTGATTATATGTAGAAGTCCGCGTGCTCTATTGGGCTAATGAAATATATATGGATCCACGAGTTTCCAAGCCGGATTTGGTAAAACGTTGCTCTGATCACCTCAGCGGCACGGGTGGTCCCCTATAGTGGTTCACGGCGCCATAAGCTCGTTGAACACGCTTTGTGTGAAATATAACAGAGTCTAGGACTGCTTAAAGTGTCCTGGTGGCTCATAGGTAGTGTTCCCCGGTCACAATTATAATATCGTGGTTTCGAATCCTGGTGGGGTGAGGTGTTGATTATATGTAAAAGTCCGCGTGCTTTATTGGGCTAATGAAATATATATGGATCCTCGTGTTTTGAAGCCGCATTTGGTAAAACGTTGCTCAGATCACCTAAGCGGCACGGGTGGTCCCCATGAGAGGTTCATGGCGCCATAAGGTCGTTGAACAGGCTTTGTGTGAAATATAGTAAAGTCTAGGACTGCTTTTATTGTCCTGGTGGCCCAGAGGTAGCATACCCCGGTCACAATTATAAGATCGTGGGTTTGAATCCTGGTGGGGTGAGGTGTTGATTATATGTAGAAGTCCGCGTGCTTTATTGGGCTAATGAAATATATTTGGATCCTCGTGTTTCGAAGCCGGATTTGGTAAAACGTTGCTCTTATCACCTAAGCGGCACGGGTGGTCCCCATAGAGGTTCACGGCGCCATAAGCTCGTTGAACAGGCTTTGTGTGAAATATAGCAGAGTCTAGGACTGCTTTTATTGTCCTGGTGGCCCAGAGGTAGCGTTCCCCGGTCACAATTATAAGATCGTGTGTTCAAATCCTGGTGGGGTGAGGTGTTGATTATATGTAGAAGTCCGCGTGCTTTATTGGGCTAATGAAATATATATGGATCCTCCTTGTTTCGAAAGGCGCATTTGGTAAAACGTTGCTCTGATCACCTAAGCGGCACGGGTGGTCCCCATTAGAGGTTCATGGCGCCATAAGGTCGTTGAACAGGCTTTGTGTGAAATATAGTAGAGTCTAGGACTGCTTTTATTGTCCTGGTGGCCCAGAGGTAGCATACCCCGGTCACAATTATAAGATCGTGGGTTTGAATCCTGGTGGGTTGAGGTGTTGATTATATGTATAAGTCCGAGTGCTTTATTGGGCTAATGAAATATATGGATCCATGCGTTTCCAAGCCGGTTTGGTAAAACGTTGCTCTGATCACCTAAGCGGCACGGGTGGTCCCCATTAGAGGTTCATGGCGCCATAAGGTCGTTGAACAGGCTTTGTGTGAAATATAGTAGAGTCTAGGACTGCTTTTATTGTCCTGGTGGCCCAGAGGTAGCATACCCCGGTCACAATTATAAGATCGTGGGTTTGAATCATGGTGGGTTGAGGTGTTGATTATATGTATAAGTCCGAGTGCTTTATTGGGCTAATGAAATATATATGGATCCTCGCGTTTCCAAGCCGGATTTGGTAAAACGTTGCTCTTATCACCTAAGCGGCACGGGTGGTCCCCATTAGAGGTTCATGGCGCCATAAGGTCGTTGAACAGGCTCTGTGTAAAATATAGTAGAGTCTAGGATTGCTTTTAGTGTCCTGGTGGCCCAGAGGTAGCGTTCCCCTGTCACAATGATAAGATCGTGGCTTCGAATCCTGGTGGGGTGAGGTGTTGATTATATGTAGAAGTCCGCCTGCTTTATTGGGCTAATGAAATATATATGGATCCTCGTGTTTCGAAGACGGATTTGGTAAAACGTTGCTCTGAACACCTAAGCATCACTGGTGGTCCCGAGTAGAGGTTCACGGCGCCATAAGCTCGTTGAACAGGCTTTGCGTGAAATATAACAGAGTCTAGGACTGCTTTTAGTGTCCTGGTGGTCAACAGGTAGCATTCCCTGGTCACAATTATAAGATTTTGCGTTTGAATCCTGGTGGGGTGAGGTGTTGATTATATGTAGAAGTCCGCGTGCTTTATTGGGCTAATGAAATATATATGGATCCTCGTTTTTCGAAGCTGGACTTGGTAAAACGTTGCTCTGATCACCTAAGCGGCACGGGTGGTCCCCATTAGAGGTTCACGGCGCCATAAGCTCGTTCAACAGGCTTTGGGAGAAATATAACAGCGTCCAGGACTGCTTTTAGTGTCTTGGTGGCCCAGAGGTAGCGTTCCCCGGTCACAATTATAAGATCATGGGTTTGAATCCTGGTGGGGTGAGGTGTTGATTATATTTAGAAGTCCGTATGCTGTATTGGGCTAATGAAATAGATATGGATCCTCGTGTTTCGAAGCCGGATTTAGTAAAACGTTACTCTGAACATCTAAGCGGCACTGGTGGTCCTCATTAGAGTTTCACTGCGCCATAAGCTCGTTGAAGAGGCTTTGTGTGAAATATAACAGAGTCTAGGACTGCTTTTAGTGTCCTGGTGGTCCACAGGTAGCATTCCCTGGTCACAATTATAAGATTTTGTGTTTGAATCCTGGTGGGGTGAGGTGTTAATTTTATGTAGAAGTCCGCGTGCTTTATTGGGCTAAAGAAATATATATGGATCCTCGTGTTTCATAGCCGGATTTGGTAAAACGTTGCTCTAGTCACCAAGCGGCACGTGTGGTCCCCATTAGAGGTTCACGGCGCCATAAGCTCGTTGAACAGGCTTTGTGTGAAATATAACAGAGTCTAGGACTGCTTTTAGTGTCCTGGTGGTCCACAGGTAGCGTTCCCTGTTCACAATTATAAGATCGTTGGTTCGAATCCTGGTGGGGTGAGGTGTTAATTATATGTAGAAATCTGCGTGCTTTATTGGGCTAGTGAAATATATACGGATACTCGTTTTTCGAAGCCGGATTTGGTAAAACTTTGCTCAGATCACCTAAGCGGCACGGGTGGTCCCCGTAAGAGGTTCACGGCGCCATAAGCTCATTGAACAGGCTTTGTGTGAAATATAACAGAGTCTAGGACTGCTTTTAGTGTCCTGGTGGCCCAGATGTAGCCTTCATCGGTCACAATTATAAGATCGTGGGTTCCAATCCTGGTGGGGTGAGGTGTTAATTATATGTAGAAATCTGAGTGCTTTATTAGGCAAATGAAAAATATATCGATCCTCCTGTTTCGAAGCCGAATTTGGTAAAACGTTGCTCTGATCAAGTAAGCGGCACGGGTGGTCCCCATTAGAGGTTCACGGCACCATAAGCTCATTGAACAGGCTTTGTGTGAAATATAACAGAGTCTAGCGCTGCTTTTAGTGTCCTGGTGGCCCAGAGGTAGTGTTCCCCGGTCACAATTGTAAGATCGTGGGTTCGAATCCTGGTGGGGTGAGGTATTGATTATATGTAGAAGTGTGCGTGCTTTTTTGGGCTAATAAAATAGATATGGATCCTCGTGTTTTGAAGCCGGATTTGGTAAAACGTTGCTCTGAACACCTAAGCGGCACTGGTGGTCCCCAGTAGAGGTTCTCGGCGCCATAAGCTCATTCAACAGGCTTTGTGTGAAATATAACAGAGTCTAGGACTGCTTTTAGTGTCCTGGTGGTCAAGAGGTAGCGTTTCCCGGTCACAATTATAAGATCGTGGGTTCAAATCCTTGTTGGGGTGAGGTGTTGATTATATGTAGAAGTCCGCGTGCTTTATTGGGCTAATGAAATATATATGGTTCCTCGTGTTTCGAAGCCGGATTTGGAAAAACGTTGCTCTCATCACCTAAGCGGCACCGGTGGTCCCAATTAGAGGTTCACAGCGCCATAAGCTCATTCAACAGGCTTTGTGTGAAATATAACAGAGTCTAGGACTGCTTTTAGTGTCCTGGTGGCCTAGAGGTAGCGTTCCCCGGTCACAATTATAAGATCGTGGGTTCGAATCCTGGTGGGGTGAGGTGTTGATTATATGTAGAAGTCTGTGTGCTTTATTGGGCTAATGTAATATATATGGATCCTCGTGTTTTGAAGCCGGATTTGGTAAAACGTTGCTCTGAACACCTAAGCGGCACTGGTGGTCCCCAGTAGAGGTTCACAGTGCCATAAGCTCGTTGAACAGGCTTTGTGTGAAATATAACAGAGTCTAGGACTGCTTTTAGTGTCCTGGTGGTCCACAGGTAGCGTTTCCTGGTCACAATTATAAGATTTTTGGTTTGAATCCAGGTGGGGTGAGGTGTTGATTATATGTCGAAGTCCGCGTGCATTATTGGGCTAATGAAATATATATGGATCCTCGTGTTTCGAAGCCGGATTTGGTAAAACGTTGCTCTGATCACATAAGCGGCACGGGTGGTCCCCATTACAGGTTCACACAGTCATAAGCTCGTTGAACAGCCTTTGTGTGAAATATAGCAGAGTCAAGAACTACTTTTATTGTCCTGGTAGCCAAGAGGCAGTCTTCCCCGGTCACAATTATATGATCGTGGGTTCGAATCCTGGTGGGGTGAGGTGTTGATTATATGTAGAAATGTGCGTGCTCTATTGGGCTAATGAAATAGATATGGATCATCGTGTTTCGAAGCCGAATTTAGTAAAACGTTACTCTGAACACCTAAGCAGCACTGGTGGTCCTCATTAGAGGTTCACGGCGCCATAAGCTCGTTGAACAGGCTTTGTGTGAAATATAACAGAGTCTAGGACTGCTTTTAGTGTCCTGGTGGTCAACAGGTAGCATTCCCTGGTCACAATTAAAAGATTTTTGGTTTGAATCCTGGTGGGGTGAGGTGTTGAATTTATGTAGAAGTCCGCGTGCTTTATTGGGCTTATAAAATATATATGGATCCTCGAGTTTCCAAGCTGGATTTGGTAAAACGTTGCTCTGATCACGTAAGCGGCACGGGTGGTCCTCTATAGTGGTTCACGGCGCCATAAGCTCGTTGAACAGGCTTTGTGTGAAATATAACAGAGTCTAGGACTGCTTTTAGTGTCCTGGTGGTCCACAGGTAGCATTCCCTAGTCTCAATTATAAGATTTTGGGATTGAATCCTGGTGGGGTGAGGTGTTGAATTTATGTAGAAGTCCGCGTGCTTTATTGGGCTTATAAAATATATATGGATCCTCGAGTTTCCAAGCTGGATTTGGTAAAACGTTGCTCTGATCACGTAAGCGGCACGGGTGGTCCTCTATAGTGGTTCACGGCGCCATAAGCTCGTTGAACAGCCTTTGTCTGAAATATAACAGAGTTTAGGACTGCTTTTAGTTTCCTGGTGGTCCACAGGTAGCATTCCCTGGTCACAATTATAAGATTTTGGGTTTGAATCCTGGTGGGGTGAGGCGTTGAATATATGTAGAAGTCCGCGTGCTTTATTGGGCTAATGAAATATATATGGATCCTCGTGTTTCGAAGCCGGATTTGGTAAAACGTTGCTCTGATCACCTAAGCGGCACGGGTGGTCCCCATTAGAGGTTCATGGCGCCATAAGGTCGTTGAACAGGCTTTGTGTGAAATATAGTAGAGTCTAGGACTGCTTTTATTGTCCTGGTGGCCCAGAGGTAGCATACCCCGGTCACAATTATAAGATCGTGGGTTTGAATCCTAGTGGGTTGAGGTTTTCATTATATGTAGAAGTCCGAGTGCTTTATTGGGCTAACGAAATATATATGGATCCTCGTGTTTCCAAGCCGGATTTGGTAAAACGTTGCTCTGATCACCTAAGCGGCACGGGTGGTCCCCATTAGAGGTTCACGGCGCCATAAGCTCGTTGAACAGGCTTTGTGTGAAATATAGCAGAGTCTAGGACTGCTTTTATTTCCTGGTGGCCCAGAGGTAGCGTTCCCCGGTCACAATTATAAGATCGTGGGTTCACATCCTGGTGGGGTGAGGTGTTGATTATATGTAGAAGTCAGCGTGCTTTATTGGGCTAATGAAATATATTTGGATCCACGTGTTTCGAACCCGGATTTGGTAAAACGTTGCTCTGATCACCTAAGCGGCACGGGTGATTCCCATTAGAGGTTCATGGCGCCATCAGGTCGTTGAACAGGCTTTGTGTGAAATATAGTAGAGTCTAGGACTGCTTTTATTGTCGTGGTGGCCCAGAGGTAGCATACCCGGTCACATTTATAAGATCGTGGTTTTCAATCCTGGTGGGGTGAGGTGTTGATTATATGTAGAAGTCCGCGTGCTTTCTTGGGCTAATGAAATATATATGGATCCTCGTTTTTCGAAGCCGGATTTAGTAAAACGTTACTCTGAACATCTAAGCGGCACTGGTGGTCCTCATTAGAGGTTCACGGCGCCATAAGCTTGTTGAACAGGCTTTGTGTGAAATATAACAGAGTCTAGGACTGCTTTTAGTGTCCTGGTGGTCCACAGGTTGCATTCCCTGGTCACAATTATAAGATTTTGTTTTTGAATCCTGGTGGGGTGAGGTGTTGATTTTATGTAGAAGTCCGCGTGCTTTATTGGGCTAAAGAAATATATATGGATCCTCGTGTTTCATAGCCGGATTTGGTAAAACGTTGCTCTGATCACCTAAGCGGCACGGGTGGTCCCCTTTAGAGGTTCACGGCGCCATAAGCTCATTGAACAGGCTTTGTGTGAAATATAACAGAGTCTAGGACTGCTTTTAGTGTCCTGGTGGTCCAGAGGTAGCGTTTCCCGGTCACAATTATAAGATCGTGGGTTCAAATCCTGGTGGGGTGAGGTGTTGATTATATGTAGAAGTCCGCGTGCTTTATTGGGCTAATGAAATATATATGGTTCCTCGTGTTTCGATGCCGGATTTGGTAAAACATTGCTCTGATCTCCTAAGCGGCACCGGTGGTCCCAATTAGAGGTTCACTGCGCCATAAACTCATTCAACAGGCTTTGTGTGAAATATAACAGAGTCTAGGACTGCTTTTAGTGTCCTGGTGGCCTAGAGGTAGCGTTCCCCGGTCACAATTATAAGATTTTGGGTTCGAATCCTGGTGGGGTGAGGTGTTGATTATATGTAGAAGTCTGTGTGCTTTATTGGGCTAATGTAATATATATGGATCCTCGTGTTTTGAAGCCGGATTTGGTAAAACGTTGCTCTGAACACCTAAGCGGCACTGGTGGTCCCCAGTCGAGGTTCACAGTGCCATAAGCTCGTTGAACAGGCTTTGTGTGAAATATAACAGAGTCTAGGACTGCTTTTAGTGTCCTGGTGGTCCACAAGTAGCGTTTCCTGGTCACAATTATAAGATTTTTGTTTTGAATCCTGGTGGGGTGAGGTGTTGATTATATGTAGAAGTCCGCTTGCTTTATTGGGCTAATTAAATATATATGGATCCTCGAGTTTCGAAGCCGGATTTGGTAAAACGTTGCTCTGATCACCTAAGCGGCACGGGTGGTCCCCATTAGAGGTTCACGGCGCCATAAGCTCATTGAACAGGCTTTTTGTGAAATATAACAGAGTCTAGGACTGCTTTTAGTGTCCTGGTGGCCCAGAGGTAGCGTTCCCAGGTACAATTATACGATCGTTGGTTCGAATCCTGGTGGGGTGAGGTGTTGATTATATGTAGAAATGTGCGTGCTCTATTGGGCTAATGAAATAGATATTGATCCTCGTGTTTCGAAGCCGGATTTAGTAAAACGATACTCTGAACACCTAAGCAGCACTGGTGGTCCTCATTAGAGGTTCACGGCGCCATAAGCTCGTTGAACAGGCTTTGTGTGAAATATAACAGAGTCTAGGACTGCTTTTAGTGTCCTGGTGGTCCACAGGTAGCATTCCCTGGTCACAATTATAAGATTTTGTGTTTGAATCCTGGTGGAGTGAGGTGTTGATTTTATGTAGAAGTCCGCGTGCTTTATTGGGCTAAAGAAATATATATGGATCCTCGTGTTTCATAGCCGGATTTGGTAAAACGTTGCTCTGATCACCTAAGCGGCACTGGTGGTCCCCTTTAGAGGTTCACGGCGCCATAAGCTCATTGAACAGGCTTTGTGTGAAATATAACAGAGTCTAGGACTGCTTTTAGTGTCCTGGTGGCCCAGAGTTAGCGTTCACCGGTCACAATTATAAGATCGTGGGTTCGAATCCTGGTGGGGTGAGGTGTTGATTATATGTTGAAATGTGTGTGCTGTATTAGGCTAATGAAATAGATATGGATCCTCGTGTTTCGAAGCCGGATTTAGTAAAACGTTACTCTGAACACCTAAGCGGCACTGGTGGTCCTCATTAGAGGTTCACGGTGCCATAAGCTCGTTGAACAGGCTTTGTGTGAAATATAACAGAGACTAGGACTGCTTTTAGTGTCCGGGTGGACCACAGGTAGCGTTCCCTGGTCACAATTATAAGATTTTTGTTTTGAATCCTGGTGGGGTGAGGTGTTGATTATATGTAGAAGTCCGCTTGCTTTATTGGGCTAATTAAATATATATGGATCCTCGTGTTTCGAAGCCGGATTTGGTAAAACGTTGCTCTGATCACCTAAGCATCACGGGTCGTCCCCATTAGAGGTTCACGGCGCCATAACGTCGTTCAACAGGCTTTGTGTGAAATATCATAGCGTTTACGACTGCTTTTAGTGTCCTGGAGGCCCAGAGGCAGCGTTCCTCGGCCACAATTATAAGATCGTGGGTACGAATCCTGGCGGGGTGAGGTGTTAATTATATGTAGAAATCTGAGTGCTTTATTAGGCTAATGAAAAATATATCGATCCTCGTGTTTCGAAGCCGAATTTGGTAAAACGTTGCTCTGATCACCTAAGAGGCACGGGTGGTCCCCATTAGAGGTTCACGGCTCCATAAGCTCATTCAACAGGCTTTATGTGAAATATAACAGAGTCTAGCGCTGGTTTTAGTGTCCTGGTGGCCCAGAGGTAGTGTTCCCCGGTCACAATTATAAGATCGTGGGTTCGAATCCTGGTGGGGTGAGGTGTTGATTATATGTAGAAGTGTGCGTGCTTTATTGGGCTAATAAAATAGATATGGATCCTCGTTTTTCGAAGTCGGATTTGGTAAAACATTACTCTGAACACCTAAGCGGCACGGGTGGCCCCCATTAGAGGTTCACGGCGCCATAAGCTCATTCAACAGGCTTTGTGTGAAATATAACAGAGTCTAGGACTGCTTTTAGTGTCCTGGTGGTCCAGAGGTAGCGTTTCCCGGTCACAATTTTAAGATCGTGGGTTCAAATCCTGGTGGGGTGAGGTGTTGATTATATGTAGAATTCCGCGTGCTTTATTGGGCTAATGAAATATATATGGTTCCTCGTGTTTCGAAGCCAGATTTGGTAAAACATTGCTCTGATCACCAAAGCGGCACCGGTGGTCCCAATTAGAGGTTCACTGCGCCATAAACTCATTCAACAGGCTTTGTGTGAAATATAACAGAGTCTAGGACTGCTTTTAGTGTCCTGGTGGCCTAAAGGTAGCGTTCCCCGGTCACAATTATAAGATCGTGGGTTCGAATCCTGGTGGGGTGAGGTGTTGATTATATGTAGAAGTCCGCGTGCTTTATTGGGCTAATGTAATATATATGGATCCTCGTGTTTTGAAGCCGGATTTGGTAAAACGTTGTTCTGAACACCTAAGCGGCACTGGTCTTCCCCAGTAGAGGTTCACAGTGCCATAAGCTCGTTGAACAGGCTTTGTGTGAAATATAACAGAGTCTAGGACTGCTTTTAGTGTCCTGGTGGTCCACAAGTAGCGTTTCCTGGTCACAATTATAAGATTTTTGGTTTGAATCCTGGTGGGGTGAGGTGTTGATTATATGTCGAAGTCCGCGTGCATTATTGGGCTAATGAAATATATATGGATCCTCGTGTTTCGAAGCCGGATTTGGTAAAACGTTGCTCTGATCACCTAAGCGGCACGGGTGGTCCCCATTAGAGGTTCACACAGTCATAAGCTCGTTGAACAGGCTTTGTGTGAAATATAGCAGAGTCAAGAACTGCTTTTATTGTCCTGGTAGCCAAGAGGCAGCCTTCCCCGGTCACAATTATAAGATCGTGGGTTCGAATCCTAGTGGGGTGAGGTGTTGATTATATGTAGAAATGTGCGTGCTCTATTGGGCTAATGAAATAGAAATGGATCCTCGTGTTTCGAAGCCGGATTTAGTAAAATGTTGCTCTGATCACCTAAGCGGCACGGGTGGTCCCCATTAGAGGTTCACGGCGCCATAAGCTCATTGAACAGGCTTTTTGTGAACTATAACAGAGTCTAGGACTGCTTTTAGTGTCCTGGTGGCCCAGAGGTAGCGTTCCCAGGTACAATTATAAGATCGTTGGTTCGAATCCTGGTGGGGTGAGGTTGTTGATTATATGTAGAAATGTGCGTGCTCTATTGGGCTAATGAAATAGAAATGGATCCTCGTGTTTCGAAGCCGGATTTAGTAAAACGTTGCTCTGATCACCTAAGCGGCACGGGTGGTCCCCATTAGAGGTTCACGGCGCCATAAGCTCGTTCAACAGGCTTTGGGTGAAATATAACAGCGTCTAGGACTGCTTTTATTGTCCTGGTGGCACAGAGGTAGCGTTCCCCGGTCACAATTATAAGATCATGGGTTTGAATCCTGGTGGGGAGAGGTGTTGATTATATTTAGAAGTCCGTGTGCTATATTGGGCTTATGAAATATATATGCATCCTCGTGTTTCGAAGCCGGATTTAGTAAAACGTTACTCTGAACATCTAAGCGGCACTGGTGGTCCTCATTAGAGGTTCACCGCGCCATAAGCTTGTTGAAGAGGCTTTGTGTGAAATATAACAGAGTCTAGGACTGCTTTTAGTGTCCTGGTGGCCTAGAGGTAGCGTTCCCCGGTCACAATTATAAGATCGTGGGTTCGAATCCTGGTGGGGTGAGGTGTTGATTATATGTAGAAGTCCGCGTGCTTTATTGGGCTAATGTAATATATATGGATCCTCGTGTTTTGAAGCCGGATTTGGTAAAACGTTGTTCTGAACACCTAAGCGGCACTGGTCTTCCCCAGTAGAGGTTCACAGTGCCATAAGCTCGTTGAACAGGCTTTGTGTGAAATATAACAGAGTCTAGGACTGCTTTTAGTGTCCTGGTGGTCCACAAGTAGCGTTTCCTGGTCACAATTATAAGATTTTTGGTTTGAATCCTGGTGGGGTGAGGTGTTGATTATATGTCGAAGTCCGCGTGCATTATTGGGCTAATGAAATATATATGGATCCTCGTGTTTCGAAGCCGGATTTGGTAAAACGTTGCTCTGATCACCTAAAGCTGACGCAGGTGGTCCCATTGAGAGTTCACACAGTCATAAGCTCGTTGAACAGGCTTTGTGTGAAATATAGCAGAGTCTAGGACTACTTTTCTTGTCCTGGTGGCCCAGGGGTAGCATTCCCCGGTCACAATTATAAGATCGTCGGTTCAAATCCTGGTGGGGTGAGGTGTTGATTAAATGTAGAAGTCCGCGTGCTTTATTGGGCTAATGAAATATAAATGGATCCTCGGGTTTCGAAGCCGCATTTGGTAAAATGATGCTCTGATCACCTAAGCGGCACGGGTGGTCCCCATTAGAGGTTCACGGCGCCATAAGCTCATTGAACAGGCTTTTTGTGAACTATAACAGAGTCAAGGACTGCTTTTAGTGTCCTGGTGGCCCAGAGGTAGCGTTCCCTGGTACAATTATAAGATCGTTGGTTCGAATCCTGGTGGGGTGAGGTTGTTGATTATATGTAGAAATGTGCGTACTCTATTGGGCTAATGAAATAGAAATGGATCCTCGTGTTTCGAAGCCGGATTTAGTAAAACGTTGCTCTGATCACCTAAGTGGCACGGGTGGTCCCCATTAGAGGTTCACGGCGCCATAAGCTCGTTCAACAGGCTTTGGGTGAAATATAACAGCGTCTAGGACTGCTTTTATTGTCCTGGTGGCACAGAGGTAGCGTTCCCCGGTCACAATTATAAGATCATGGGTTTGAATCCTGGTGGGGAGAGGTGTTGATTATATTTAGAAGTCCGTGTGCTATATTGGGCTTATGAAATATATATGCATCCTCGTGTTTCGAAGCCGGATTTAGTAAAACGTTACTCTGAACATCTAAGCGGCACTGGTGGTCCTCATTAGAGGTTCACGGCGCCATAATCTTGTTGAAGAGGCTTTGTGTGAAATATAACAGAGTCTAGGACTGCTTTTAGTGTCCTGGTGGTCCACAGGTAGCATTCCCTCGTCACAATTATAAGATTTTGTGTTTGAATCCTGGTGGGGTGAGGTGTTGATTTTATGTAGAAGTCCACGTGCTTTATTGGGCTAAAGAAATATATATGGATCCTCGTGTTTCATAGCCGGATTTGGTAAAACGTTGCTCTGGTCACCAAGCGGCATGTGTGGTCTCCATTAGAGGTTCAAGGCGCCATAAGCTCGTTGAACAGGCTTTGTGTGAATTATAACAGAGTCTAGGACTTCTTTTAGTGTCCTGGTGGTCTACAGGTAGCGTTCCCTGGTCACAATTATAAGATCGTGGGTTCGAATCCTGGTGGGGTGAGGTGTTAATTATATGTAGAAATCTGCGTGCTTTATTGGGCTAGTGAAATATATACGGATACTCGTTTTTCGAAGCCGGATTTGGTAAAACTTTGCTCTGATCACCTAAGCGGCACGGGTGGTCCCCTTTAGAGGTTCACGGCGCCATAAGCTCATTGAACAGGCTTTGTGTGAAATATAACAGAGTCTAGGACTGCTTTTAGTGTCCTGGTGGCCCAGAGGTAGCGTTCACCGGTCACAATTATAAGATCGTGGGTTCGAATCCTGGTGGGGTGAGGTGTTGATTATATGTTGAAATGTGTGTGCTGTATTGGGCTAATGAAATAGATATGGATCCTCGTGTTTCGAAGCCGAATTTAGTAAAACGTTACTCTGAACTCCTAAGCGGCACTGGTGGTCCTCATTAGAGGTTCCCGGCGCCATAAGCTCGTTGAACAGGCTTTGTGTGAAATATAACAGAGTCTAGGACTGCTTTTAGTGTCCTGGTGGTCCAGAGGTAGCGTTTCCCTGTCACAATTATAAGATCGTGGGTTCAAATCCTGGTGGGGTGAGGTGTTGATTATATGTAGAAGTCCGATTATATGTAGAAGTCCGCGTGCTTTATTGGGCTAATGAAATATATATGGTTCCTCGTGTTTCGAAGCCGGATTGTGTAAAACATTGCTCTGATCACCTAAGCGGCACCGGTGGTCCCAATTAGAGGTTCACTGCGCCATAAACTCATTCAAAAGGCTTTGTGTGAAATATAACAGAGTCTAGGACTGCTTTTAGTGTCCTGGTGGCCTAGAGGTAGCGTTCCCCGGTCACATTTATAAGATTTTGGGTTCGAATCCTGGTGGGGTGAGGTGTTGATTATATGTAGAAGTCTGTGTGCTTTATTGGGCTAAAGAAATATATTTGGATCCTCGTGTTTCGTAGCCGGATTTGGTAAAACGTTGCTCTGGTGAACAAGCGGCACGTGTGGTACCCATTAGAGGTTCACGGCGCCATAAGCTCGTTGAACAGGCTTTGTGTGAAATATAACAGAGTCTAGGACTGCTTTTAGTGTCCTGGTGGTCCACAGGTAGCGTTCCCTGGTCACAATTATAAGATATTTGTTTTAAATCCTGGTGGGGTGAGGTGTTGATTATATGTAGAAGTCCCCTTGCTTTATTGGGCTAATGAAAAATATATCGATCCTCGTGTTTCGAAGCCGAATTTGGTAAATCGTTGCTCTGATCACATAAGTGGCACGGGTGGTCCCCATTAGAGGTTCACGGCGCCATAAGCTCATTGAACAGGCTTTGTGTGAAATATAACAGAGTCTAGGACTGCTTTTAGTGTCCTGGTGGCCCAGAGGTAGCGTTCACCGGTCACAATTATAAGATCGTGGGTTCGAATCCTGGTGGGGTGAGGTGTTGATTATATGTTGAAATGTGTGTGCTGTATTGGGCTAATGAAATAGATATGGATCATCGTGTTTCGAAGCCGGATTTAGTAAAACGTTACTCTGAACACCTAAGCGGCACTGGTGGTCCTCATTAGAGGTTCACGGCGCCATAAGCTGGTTGAACAGGCTTTGTGTGAAATATAACAGAGTCTAGGACTGCTTTTAGTGTCCTGGTGGTCCAGAGGTAGCGTTTCCCGGTCACAATTATAAGATCGTGGGTTCAAATCCAGGTGGGGTGAGGTGTTGATGATATGTAGAAGTCCGCGTGCTTTATTGGGCTAATGAAATATATATGGTTCCTCGTGTTTCGAAGCCGGATTTGGTAAAACATTGCTCTGATCACCTAAGCGGCACCGGTGGTCCCAATTAGAGGTTCACTGCGCCATAAACTCATTCAACAGGCTTTGTGTGAAATATAACAGAGTCTAGGACTGCTTTTAGTGTCTTGGTGGCCTAGAGGTAGCGTTCCCCGGTCACAATTATAAGATTTTGGGTTCGAATCCTGGTGGGGTGATGTGTTGATTATATGTAGAAGTCTGTGTGCTTTATTGGGCTAATGTAATATATATGGATCCTCGTGTTTTGAAGCCGGATTTGGTAAAACGTTGCTCTGAACACCTAAGCGTCACAGGTGGTCCCCATTAGAGGTTCACAGTGCCATAAGCTCGTTGAACAGGCATTGTGTGAAATATAAGAGTCTAGGACTGCTTTTAGTGTCCTGGTGGTCCACAGGTAGCGTTTCCTGGTCACAATTATAAGATTTTTGGTTTGAATCCTGGTGGGGTGAGGTGTTGATTATATGTCGAAGTCCGCGTGCATTATTGGGCTAATAAAATATATATGGATCCTCGTGTTTCGAAGCCGGATTTGGTAAAACGTTGCTCTGATCACCTAAGCGGCACGGGTGGTCCCCATTAGAGGTTCACACAGTCATAAGCTCGTTGAACAGGCTTTGTGTGAAATATAACAGAGTCTAGGACTGCTTTTAGTGTCCTGGTGGTCCAGAGGTAGAGTTTCCCGGTCACAATTATAAGATCGTGGGTTCAAATCCTGGTGGGGTGAGGTGTTGATTATATGTAGAATTCCGCGTGCTATATTGGGTAATGAAATATATATGGTTCCTCGAGTTTCCAAGCTGGATTAGGTAAAACGTTGCTCTGATCACGTAAGCGGCATGGGTGGTCCCCTATAGTGGTTCACGGCGCCATAAGCTCGTTGAACAGGCTTTGTCTGAAATATAGCAGAGTTTAGGACTGCTTCTAGTGTCCTGGTGGTCCACAGGTACCATTCCCTGGTCACAATTATAAGATTTTGGGTTTGAATCCTGGTGGGATGAGGCGTTGAATATATGTAGAAGTCCGCGTGCTTTATTGGGCTAATGAAATATATATGGATCCTCGTGTTTCGAAGCCGGACTTGGTAAAACGTTGCTCTGATCACCTAAGCGGCACGGGTGGTCCCCATTAGAAGTTCATGGCGCCATAAGGTCGTTGAACAGGCTTTGTGTGAAATATAGTAGAGTCTAGGACTGCTTTTATTGTCCTGGTGGCCCAGAGGTAGCATCGCGGTCACAATTATAAAGTCGTGGGTTTGAATCCTGGGTGGGGTGGTGTTATATGTAGGGAATCCAGCGTGCTTTGTGGGCCTAATGGAAATATATATGGATCCTCGTGTTTCGAAGCGTTTGTTAAACGTTGCTCCTGATCACCTAAAGCGTACGGGTGGTCCCCATTAGGAGTTCCGCGGTAGCTATAAGCTCGTTAGACAGGCTTTGTGTGAAATATACCAGAGTCTAGGACTGCTTTTTATTGTGCCATTGTGGCCCAGGTAGCGTTCCCCGGTCACAGTGATATAAGATCGTGAGTTCAAATACTTTGGTGGGGTGAGGTGTTGATTATATGTAGAAGTCCAGCGTGCTTTTATTGGGCTAATAAATATATATATGGATCCTGGAAGTGTTTCGAAGCCGGATTTGGTAAAACGTTGCTCTGATCACCTAAGCGGCACGGATGGTCCCCATTAGAGGTTCACAGCGTCATAAGCTCATTGAACAGGCTTTGTGTGAAATATAGCAGAGTCTAGGACTGCTTTTAGTGTCCTGGTGGCCGAGTAAAACGTTGCTCTGATCACCTAAGCGACGCGGATGGTCAGTAGAGGTTCACAGCGTCATAAGCTCATTGAACAGGCTTTGTGTGAAATATAGCAGAGTCTAGGACTGCTTTTGTGTCTGGTGGCCAGAAGTGGCATTCCTCGGTCACAATTAGAAGATCGTGGGTTCGAATCCTGGTGGGGTGAGGTGTTTATTATATGAAGAAGTCCGCGTGCTTTATTGGGCTCATGAAATATATATGGATCCTCGTGTTTCGAAGCCGCATTTGGTAAAACGTTGCTCTGATCACCTAAGCAGCACGGCTGGTCCCCTATAGTGGTTCACAGCGCCAAAAGCTCGTTGAACAGGCTTTGTGTGAAATATAGCAGAGTCTACGGCTGGTTTTAGTGTCCTGGTGGCCCAGAGGTAGCGTTCACCGGTCACAATTAGAAGATCGTGGGTTCGAACCCTGGTGGGGTGAGGTGTTGATTATGTGAAGAAGTTCGCGTGCTTTATTGGGCTAATGAAATATATATGGATCCTCGTGTTTCGAAGCCGCATTTGGTAAAACGTTGCTCTGATCACCTAAGCGGCACGTGTGGTCCCCTATAGTGGTTCACAGCGCCATAAGCTCGTTGAACAGGCTTTATGTAAAATATAGCAGAGTCTAGGACTGCTTTTATTGTCCTGGTGTCCCAGAGGTAGCGTTTCCCGGTCACAATTATAAGATCGTGGGTTCAAATCCTGGTGGGGTGAGGTGTTGATTATATGTAGAAGTCCGCATGCTTTATTGGGCTAATGAAATATATATGGATCCTCGTGTTTCCAAGCCGGATTTGGTAAAACGTTGCTCTGATCACCTAAGCGGCACGGGTGGTCCCCATTAGAGGTTCATGGCGCCATAAGGTCGTTGAACAGGCTTTGTCTGAAATATAGTTGAGTCTAGGACTGCTTTTATTGTCCTGGTGGCCCAGAGGTAGCATACCCCAGTCACAATTATAAGATCGTGGGTTTGAATCCTGGTGGGGTGAGGTGTTGATTGTATGTAGAAGTCCCCGTGCTTTATTGGTCTAATGAAATATATATGGACCCTCGTGTTTTGAAGCCGCATTTGGTAAAACGTTGCTCTGATCACCTAAGCGGCACGGGTGGTCCCCATTAGAGGTTCACGGCGACATAAGCTCGTTGAACAGGCTTTGTGTGAAATATAGTAGAGTCTAGGACTGCATTTATTGTCCTGGTTGCCCAGAGGTAGCGTTCCCCGGTCACAATTATAAGATCATGGGTTCAAATCCTGGTGGGGTGAGGTGTTGATTATATGTAGAAGTCTGCATGCTTTATTGGGCTAATGAAATATATATGGATCCTCGTGTTTCCAAGCTGGATTTGGTAAAACGTTGCTCTTATCACCTAAGCGGTACTAGTGGTCCCCAGTAGAGGTTCACGGCGCCATAAGCTCGTTGAACAGGCTTTGCGTGAAATATAACAGAGTCTAGGACTGCTTTTAGTGTCCTGGTGGTCCACAGGTAGCATTCCCTGGTCACGATTATAAGATTTTGGGTTTGAATCCTGGTGGGGTGAGGTGTTGATTATATGTAGAAATCTGCGTGCTTTATTGGGCTAAAGAAATATATTTGGATCCTCGTGTTTCGTAGCCGGATTTGGTAAAACTTGCCTCTGGTCACCAAGCGGCACGTGTGGTCCCCATTAGAGGTTCACGGTGCCATAAACATTGAACAAGGCTTTGTGTGAAATATAACAGAGTCACAAGGACTGCTTTTTAATGTCTAATTGTTAGTCCTGTTAGCATTCCCTAGTCACGAATTATAAGATTTTGGGGATTGAATCCTGGTGGGGTGAGGTGTTGATTTATGTAGAAGTCAGCGTGCTGTGGGCTAATGAAATATATATGGATCCTGGAGTGTTTTGGCCGGATTTGGTAAAACGTTGCTGTATACCTAAGCGGCACTGGTGGTCCCCATTAGGGTTCCGCGGTGCCATGGCTTTCGTTGAACAGGCTTTGTGTGAAATTTAGTAGAGTCTAGCACTGCTTTTATTGTCCTAGTGGCCCAGAGGTAGCGTTCCCGGTCACAATTATAAGATCGTGGGTTCAAATCCTGGTGGGGTGAGGTGTTGATTATATGTAGAAGAAAGCGTGCTTTATTGGGCTAATGAAATATATATGGATCCTCGTGTTTCGAAGCCGGATTTGGTAAAACGTTGCTCCGATCACCTAAGCGGCACGGGTGGTCCCCATTAGAGGTTCATGGCGCCATAAGGTCGTTGAACAGGCTTTGTGTGAAATATGGTAGAGTCTAGGACTGCTTTTAATGTCCTGGTTGCCCAGAGGTAGCGTTCCCCAGTCACAATTATAAGATCGTGGATTCAAATCCTGGTGGGGTGAGGTGTTGATTATATGTAGAAGTCTGCATGCTTTATTTTGCTAATGAAATATATATGGATCCTCGTGTTTCCAAGCCGGATTTGGTAAAACGTTGCTCTTATCACCTAAGCGGCACTGGTGGTCCCCAGTAGAGGGTCACGGCGCCATAAGCTCATTGAACAGGCTTTGCGTGAAATATAACAAAGTCTAGGACTGCTTTTAGTGTCCTGGTGGTCCACAGGTAGCATTCCCTGGTCACAATTATAAGATTTTGGGTTTGAATCCTGGTGGGGTGAGGTGTTGATTATATGTAGAAATCTGCTTGCTTTATTGGGCTAAAGAAATATATATGGATCCTCGTTTTTCGATGCCGGATTTGGTAAAACGTTGCTCTGATCACCTAAGTGGCACGGGTGGTCCCCATTAGAGGTTCACGGCGCCATAAGCTCATTGAACAGGTTTTTTGTAAAATATAACAGAGTTCAGGACTGCTTTTAGTGTCCTGGTGGCCCAGAGGTAGCGTTCCCCGGTCAGAATTTAAGATCGTTGATTGATCCTGGTGTGAATTATTGATTATATGTAGAAGTCTGCATGCTTTATTGGGCTAATAGAAATATATATGGATCCTCGTGTTTCCAAGCGGATTTGTTAAACATTGCTCTTATTACCTAAAAGCGGCACTAATTGTGGTCCCAGTAGAGGGTCAAGCTTATGGCTGGGTGAACAGGCTTTCGTGAGAAAATATAACAAAGTCTAGGACTGCTTTTTAGTGTCCTGGTGGTCCACAGGTAGCATTCCTGGTCACAATTATAAGATTTTTGGGTTTGAATCCTGGTGGGGTGAGAGTCAGTGATTATATGTAGAAATCTACTTGCTTTGTGGGTAATGTATATATATATATATATATATATATATATATATATATATATATATATGGATCCTCGTTTTTCGATGCCGGATTTGGTAAAACGTTGCTCTGATCACCTAAGTGGCACGGGTGGTCCCCATTAGAGGTTCACAGCGCCATAAGCTCATTGAACAGGTTTTTTGTAAAATATAACAGAGTTCAGGACTGCTTTTAGTGTCCTGGTGGCCCAGAGGTAGCGTTCCCCGGTCAGAATTCTAAGATCGTTGGTTCGAATCCTGGTGTGGTGAGGTGTTGATTATATGTAGAAGTCTGCATGCTTTATTGGGCTAATGAAATATATATGGATCCTCGTGTTTCCAAGCCGGATTTGGTAAAACGTTGCTCTTATCACCTAAGCGGCACTGGTGGTCCCCAGTAGAGGGTCACGGCGCCATAAGCTCGTTGAACAGGCTTTCGTGAGAAATATAACAAAGTCTAGGACTGCTTTTAGTGTCTATAGTGGTCCCTGAGGTAGCATTCCTGGTCACAATTATAAGATTTTGGGTTTGAATCCTGGTGGGGTGAGGTGTTGATTATATGTAGAAATCTGCTTGCTTTATTGGGCTAATGAAATATATATGGATCCTCGTTTTTCGATGCCGGATTTGGTAAAACGTTGCTCTGATCACCTAAGTGGCACGGGTGGTCCCCATTAGATGTTCACGGCGCCATAAGCTCATTGAACAGGTTTTTTGTAAAATATAACAGAGTTCAGGACTGCTTTTAGTGTCCTGGTGGCCCAGAGGTAGCGTTCCCCGGTCAGAATTCTAAGATCGTTGGTTCGAATCCTGGTGGGGTGAGGTGTTGATTATATGTAGAAGTCTGCATGCTTTATTGGGCTAATGAAATATATATGGATCCTCGTGTTTCCAAGCCGAATTTGGTAAAACGTTGCTCTTATCACCTAAGCGGCACTGGTGGTCCCCAGTAGAGGGTCACGGCGCCATAAGCTCGTTGAACAGGCTTTGCGTGAAATATAACAAAGTCTACGACTGCTTTTAGTGTCCTGGTGGTCCACAGGTAGCATTCCCTGGTCACAATTATAAGATTTTGGGTTTGAATCCTGGTGGGGTGAGGTGTTGATTATATGTAGAAATCTGCTTGCTTTATTGGGCTAATGAAATATATATGGATCCTCGTTTTTCGATGCCGGATTTGGTAAAACGTTGCTCTGATTACCTAAGTGGCACGGGTGGTCCCCATTAGAGGTTCACGGCGCCATAAGCTCATTGAACAGGTTTTTTGTAAAATATAACAGAGTTCAGGACTGCTTTTAGTGTCCTGGTGGCCCAGAGGTAGCGTTCCCCGGTCAGAATTCTAATATCGTTGGTTCGAATCCTGGTGGGGTGAGGTGTTGATTATATGTAGAAGTCTGCATGCTTTATTGGGCTAATGAAATATATATGGATCCTCGTGTTTCCAAGCCGGATTTGGTAAAACGTTGCTCTTATCACCTAAGCGGCACTGGTGGTCCCCAGTAGAGGGTCACGGCGCCATAAGCTCGTTGAACAGTCTTTGCGTGAAATATAACAAAGTCTAGGACTGCTTTTAGTGTCCTGGTGGTCCACAGGTAGCATTCCCTGGTCACAATTATAAGATTTTGGGTTTGAATCCTGGTGGGGTGAGGTGTTGATTATATGTAGATATCTGCTTGCTTTATTGGTAAATGAAATATATATGGATCCTCGTTTTTCGATGCCGGATTTGGTAAAACGTTGCTCTGATCACCTAAGTGGCACGGGTGGTCCCCATTAGAGGTTCACGGCGCCATAAGCTCATTGAACAGGTTTTTTGTAAAAAATATCAGAGTTCAGGACTGCTTTTAGTGTCCTGGTGGCCCAGAGGTAGCGTTCCCCGGTCACAATTCTAAGATCGTTGGTTCGAATCCTGGTGGGTTGAGGTGTTGATTATATGTAGAAATGTGCGTGCTCTATTGGGCTAATGAAATATATATGGATCCTCGTGTTTCGAAGCCGGATTTAGTAAAACGTTACTCTGAACACCTAAGCGGCACTGGTGGTCCTCATTAGAGGTTCACGGCGCCATAAGCTCATTGAACAGGCTTTGTGTGAAATATAACAGAGTCTAGGACTGCTTTTAGTGTCCTGGTGGTCCACAGGTAGCATTCCCTAGTCACAATTATAAGATTTTGGGATTGAATCCGGGTGGGGTGAGGTGTTGATTTTATGTAGAAGTCCGCGTGCTTTATTGGGCTAATGAAATATATATGGATCATCGTGTTTCGAAGCCGGATTTGGTAAAACGTTGCTGTGATCACCTAAGCGGCACGGGTTGTCCCCATTAGAGGTTCACGGCGCCATAAGCTCGTTGAACAGGCTTTGTGTGAAATATACCAGAGT
>NW_024722297.1:0-10427 GCF_018991925.1 Homarus americanus
CCATCTGTGAGGGAATTACTACACCACGTGAGGCCCCTCATAACACCATCTGTGAGGGAATTACTACACCACGTGAGGCCCTCATAACACCATCTGTGAGGGAATTACTACACCACGTGAGGCCCCTCATAACACCATCTGTGAGGGAACTACTACACCACGTGAGGTCCCTCATAACACCATCTGGGAGGGAGTTACTACACTACGTGTTTGCTCTTCAACACCTACATTAATCTGAATGTTCACTGTATGTTCCTTTACCTTTCTCTAATGAAGGCTTTTGTTAAACCACCAATGTATGTAATAAGTCATTTATGCCCAATGTATATTTTCAGCCTTCCAGACTTGCAGAACTTCAATAAACCGTTAATTATTATTATTATTATTATTATTGTGTGTATTAACACAATTAAACACACACATACACACATTCATCGAACCAGCTACAGTCAACCTATATATTTTATCAAAAAATTGGCGTTCCAGGGTAAATCGACAGAGGACCGCCTAGTCTGGTGATCTAAATATTGCGTCATGCAAGACACACCGGCGAGCACACTCACGGCCACCGACACAGCAAACTTCCCTCTTCCCATGTTTAAGTTGAGCCCAGATTCTCAAAGGTTCGTCAGCTGAATTATCTTGGAAATGGAGATGTAAGAACCCGACTCACTGGCTCCATTGCTCTTCCATGGCGAGTACACTGTAACCAAATAACTTCTCTTATTACCATTTATTGAGACATTTAGCGTATATAGGTTAGGTTAGGTCAGGTCAGGTAAGGTCAGGTCAGGTTGCTGGACATTAGTAGCAACTACAGGAATCAATTTTGTCTTCAATAGAGTTAATAACGAGGTGGAAACTCCGACAGTTACAGTACACACAGACTACAGCTGAAGGTTGCTAAGGGTGGTCGAGCCCTGGCCTTTCACCACTGTGACTTGGGTTCGATACTTTCTTGGGTCGGATGTGAAAAGGGTGTTAACCAGTATACCCTTACCAAACATGACAGGTTTTCTCCAGGTACTCCGATTTCACCCTGTACTAACTAGCACTGGATCTATATGGGATGCCCTCATATGACCTTGAAGAAGACCAGTTAGTCATAATTGATGAGAGCTATACAGTATATATAAAAAAAAAGCTGTTTCCGATCAAAATTACAAATGGATGCCAATTCTTTAGAGACAGGAGAAGAGCTTGTGGTCTTTTGATAGGGCAAGAGAGGATTGGTTTAAATTGTTACGTCAATATATCCGTCGAGGAGTCACTACCGCCTGTCTCTGGAGGCTTTGTTAGGTAAGACTACAAAATAAACTGTGTATATGAAATGTAATTTAACCCCAACACACAACACACACACCGAGTTTGACTACACACGCATAATCCTCATTAATCTACCTTTTTCGCACTGACTTATAAAAAACATAATTTAATTTGTGAAAGTGAAGGGAACTGGACAAAAGCTAACGGAGAAAAATCAAATGACGAAGCATAAACTATTTCACACTTCTTGTAGACGACGACCTGTGTGGACGAGGTGAAAGTGTTCAAACGAGCCCTTAACTGGGGTCATGGAACGGGTCTACACCAACGAGTGTAATGAATATATAATCTAACACAGCCATAGTTTGTTTACACTCCCCGGTGATGGATTCCTTCTTATCTATAATTCACGATTTCTCTTCATATATTTTTACCAGTGTATTCAACCGTGTATTAATAAATCTCCAATCCTACAGAAATAAGTCTACGTACTACAGCTTTGGCGATATACAATATACAAAGGATGTTTAACATTTGAGTCGGTGGTTGAATCCCTCACATGGCGTCACTGTGGTCTGAATCTGTTGCATGAGCCGTATGTATGGTCTACAGTTCTTGTATTCTTCACGCTAGGGTTTTATATAATATACATAACAGCCACAACAACACACAGTAATAACCACGACAATAACCACAACATATAACAATATCCATCATAACAACAACACAAAAAACCCACAACAACAATAACAACAACGAACACAAGAACCACAATAATAACAACAACGAACATAAGAACAACAACAATAACAACAACGAACACAAGAACAACAACAATAACAACAACGAACATAAGAACAACAACAATAAACACAATAACAACAAAACACGACAACAAACACAACATATAACAATATCCATCATAACAACAACACAAAAAACCCACAACAACAATAACAACAACGAACACAAGAACCACAATAATAACAACAACGAACACAAGAACCACAACAATAAACACAACGAACATAAGAACAACAACAATAAACACAATAACAACAAAACACGACAACAAACACAACATATAACAATATCCATAACAACAACACAAAAAACCCACAACAACAATAACAACAACGAACACAAGAACCACAATAATAACAACAACGAACATAAGAACAACAACAATAAACACAATAACAACAAAACACGACAACAAACACAACATATAACAATATCCATAATAACAACACAAAAAACCCACAACAACAATAACAACAACGAACACAAGAACCACAATAATAACAACAACGAACATAAGAACAACAACAATAAACACAATAACAACAAAACACGACAACAAACACAACATATAACAATATCCATAATAACAACACAAAAAACCCACAACAACAACAACAACAACGAACACAAGAACAACAACAATAACAACAACGAACACAAGAACAACAACAATAACAACAACGAACATAAGAACAACAACAATAAACACAATAACAACAAAACACGACAGCAAACACAACATATAACAATATCCATAATAACAACACAAAAACCCACAACAACAATAACAACAACGAACACAAGAACAACAACAATAAACACAATAACAACAAACCGACAACAAACACAACATAAACATCCATAATAACAACACAAAACCCACTGTGTAATAACAACAACGAACATAAGAACAACAACAATAACAACAACGAACACAAGAACAACAACAATAAACACAATAACAACAAAACACGACAACAAACACAACATATAACAATATCCATAACAACAACACAAAAAACCCACAACAACAATAACAACAACGAACACAAGAACAACAACAATAACAACAACGAACACAAGAACAACAACAATAACAACAACGAACATAAGAACAACAACAATAAACACAATAACAACAAAACACGACAACAAACAGAACAATAACGTCACCAATAACCACAAGCAACAATATGTACTATCACAACACATCCAATGAGACCTCCAGTGCTACGATATAACCTTCATAATTTAAAGAGACCTTTACCACATCCACGAGACACCCCCCCCCCCCCAACACCTCCACGAGACCTCCAACACATCCACGAGACCTCCAACACTCACACAGCACTCAATTGTTGTTGTTGTTGAGATTGTCGGACCGTAGTCCGACACGGGCCTTTGCCTATAGGCGGCCCGTTTGGTGGTTCCGGCTGGAGCTCCAGGAGCAGCCAGACCGGATTGGGATTGGAGGTGGTCCCACCTTCAGGTTGGAAGGATACTGCAGGTTGCAAGTGTGAGCGGACCCCCGATCAGTGGACGCTTACCACCAACCCCCACTCTTGGACGAGGTCAGTTTCGGAGTGGCGCGCCCCCGGAACTGGGGTCCGCACTTGCTGGGAGAGGATGCTATCTAAGCTATCTGGGTGGTGGGTATCGTGTGATGACCCCAGCACTCAAGCCAAGACGTCAGGGGATTAAGTTGCACTCTGGCTGGGGAGAGAGTTGCCGCGTGTCCGTGAGGTGACTGCCACGTTTTTGCACTGGCTTTTCCGGGAAGTCGAGGTTGGTGTCCTTTACGTGTGTGTGTGTGTGTGTGTGACAGACAGTTCCTCATCGCGACAGGAGACGACTTGTGGTAGTGTAATGAATGGTGTATATTAGAACAAAATATATAATGTTGCTATTACCGTTTGTTTTTACTATTGATGCAATTATTATTATTATTATTATTATTATTATTATTATTATCACAAGTAGTGGTAACAGCAGTAGTAGGGAGTCTGAGTGTCTAACCTAAATTGGCACTAATGAATCCAATATATATCCAGAAAGTCTAATTAGTTCATGAGTAAATGGATCAGCAATCAAATGACAAGATAAAGAAGAAAGATAATTTGATAAGAAACAGCGATAAAAAAATCGAGAAAATAAAAATATTAATAATAATAATAATAATAAAGCTAATAAATAAGCTAAAATTTTACACCCTCTTAGAAGAAAAATAACCCGGTATATGCCGGAGCTCTACAACGTAAAAAATCTTGTTCTCAGGTAAGTTTCCCACCTGTCCTGCCTCAATAATTAACCTGGTAACCTTGATCTCTCACTCTCACGCGGGAAAGGCATCCAAGTCCCTAACTGGGTTAATCTTTAACTTGGTGACACTATAAAATGGACGGGAACCTTCAGCACACCGGCGAGAAGGATCCCTAGGAGGTAATAGCGACTTGAACTGGGGGCCTTCAGGACGCCGCCAAGAGGGTCTTCAGTTAGCCACGTTCACTCCTTAATATATGTGGAGAAAAACTTCCTCTTCAATACATCACGGTGCATGTGTGATGATGATGATGATGATAATAATAATAACAACAATAATAATAATAATAATATTAATAATAATAATAAAATTACAATAAAAATAAAAATGTGAAAATAAAATCTAAAAATCTGAAAATATAAATAATAATAACTCGAAATCTTGAAAAAATTTCATAAAAAAACACCAAAACCGAATGAAAACATCGTGTGAGTGTTTGGAGGCCGAGAAGTAAACAAAACAAAACAAAACAAACATTCGACCTACTCCACAAAGACGTATAATTATTAATGGTGTGTACGTGGTTATACTCGACCTACTCCACAAGTGGGCTATAATTAGCTAGTGAGGTAGGTAGTAGGCAGCTACCAAACAGGGAGGTACTACCGCCTGGGAAGATATTGGAAGCATAATGTGTTGTCTAATGGTAGACCCTGCTGCCATATGGCATCACGAAAATTGTGACCAAGTCCAGGTTGCTGAACTGACTTTCTGCCTCATTTACACACAATTGCAGGGTCTTAATTATTTCTCTTAACATTGACAACATAACATACATATATATTGTTTCTCACTCTTTATCTTTTTTATTTCTTTATGGTTCTTTATTATGATTATTGCAATTATTATTATTATTATTGTTATTATTGTTATCATTATTATTTTATTATTTTTTTTTACTTATCTGAATAATAATAATTATTATTATTGGTATTATTATTATTACATTTTCGCCCCCCAGGCCCCGATGTGGGTCAGTGACCTGTGCCCGGGTGGGCTAATACCAGTAAAAAAAAAAAAAATGCCCAGATATATGTGATATACTACACAGGGAATATAATACGCACTTAGTGGTGTGTTCAAGGGCAGATACTCAACTAACAGTGTCGGCTACTATTAGGTGGTGACATACACTGTACAGGGATACGCTTCATGTAACCCATCATTAACGGCATGGAGGTGAGCACGCACACACACAGATAGGCTTTTTTGCATTCAGCTGATGAAGAATAGTTAACAAAGCCTAGTTGTTGTTGTTGTTTTGTGGTCGAATCAAGCTGCCCCGGACAACCAGTTCAACAAATATACATCACTGTTGTTGCTCATTATTACATTAACTGTACATGGTGTCTTAAAATACTAAATATCATAGTCTTCATCTTCCCGAAGCAATGAGGAAGATAATGAGTCGCATAAATAGACATTAATAATCGTCTGATCCTGTCTTACTGTAGTGACGCTGCAACGTGCTTAAAATTGGCATAAATTTTATGAATGAAAAAAGACTTAAGTTTACCTTTCTTTCGCTTCATTTATGATCCTCCTTATCAATTGTATGTGCGTGTGTGTGTCTGTGTCTGCGTGCGCATGTACGTGTGTGTGTGTTCAGCTCACTAATCTGACTATAAACGCTGCGATTAATTATCAACCAGAGAACACGGAGGAGAGAGAGGGTACAAACTAGTATCACAATAAAAGATTACTATTATGGTTGTGTAAAATACGAAAAAAAAGTCAAACGATATACGTTCTTTTCATATTAAGACCTGCATAAACTGCAGTAAAAATGAATTTGCAACCGTAAGCAATTTCCTTTGAAAAGAAAAGTTAAAAAACAAAAGTTCCCAAAATAACATAAACGGTAATGAAACAAATACTCATGATGGTAATATATCGTGTCGTTCAACACCTTCCATAGAACATGCAATTAAGAAAAAAATATCATGTGAAATAAATAAACATGAAAGGGTTATTTCAATCAAAACAAGCGAGAGGAAAATAAATGGTGGTGACAAGAGGTGGTTGGCTGGGTGGTGGCGGGGATGTATGGGCACCGCGCACGACTTGTTGTATAGAGGCGAGACCTTCCCGTCGGCACCCTGAAGCCCTCCGTGACCCAGAAACCCTCTCTCTGGCCAACTGTCCCTCACTCACTCCTCACATCTTTCCCGTCTCTCGTCGGTGTGCAAAGATCAATAAAATAAGAATATCATTATAAAAATATATGTTTATTACCAATACAGTGTTAATAGTAAAGAATATGTTGATGACATGAGAGAGTCAAGGTGAGAGGTGCGGGATTCTGGGTTAATGTCCGAATGCCGGTTGGCAGTAGGTCGGGAGCCAACGATCGAAGGTTTTAAAGTAACTTGGTGCAAGCCTGCCATGCACGATATGAATAAAGCAAATGTGGCTCAGTCGTGAGCCAGGCACGATGGGGGAGAGTTAGTGGCAAGGCAGACAAGCGATTCAAATTAATAGTTGGCTGTTTGTATGGGTAGACCCCTCCCCTACCCATAGTTTAATGATTTGTATTTGAAACAGAGGGAATTGCAAGCAGACCAGGCGCGGAAATGCACATGGCGCGCATTAGGCAGAAGAGAGCGCTGCAAGAGAGGCAGGAGGGGGAGGAGCGTGCACGCAGACGTCAAGCACAGCTCTTGCTTGCCAGTGCACCTTGGGAGCCAACACGGTCCACATGCCTCTCATGGCGGTACGAAAGACGACAAAATCTGTCATCTTGACCCAGCATCGGGGACAACGAGCTTATCAGCTTCCCCTCCTGCTGATAAGGCAGTGCTTGTCTGCTTGATAATACAACCGTGCGTGGTGGTGAGTAGGCGGCGCCCGTGCTAGGCGTACCACACCAGGCAAGCGCTTACAAACCAGTGATTTTGCAGTAGTGCGAGCCATCCGCTGCGGCGTGTGGCTCTAGCATGAACCAGCAGACCACTCCGCGGATATCGATTAGCTGACGGATGAAAGTGGTGTATGTATCGAGAAGGTGTGAAGTGTTGTGTGGTGCTGGAGACATCAGGAGGTGTCCCCGCCTCACGGAGAAACTGTAAACAAAGCGGAGGTCATTGCGTCCCCCCCGGGGATTGACGGCGGAAGTTTGTCGATGGTGAACATTCAGTCCAGTGTACCGAGTTGGGGAAGCAAATCCTCCCTAAAAATAGTGATAATCGCCTCTCTCCGGCTGGGAGCACAGCTGCACCACGGCACGTGGAAGTGTTATGACGAAACATGTCAGGGTGCAGAGGTGTAAGCCGAAGGACACTACACCCGCCCGCTGCTGCTATTCTAGTCGCTGCCGGGGTCCAGGGGTCCAGTGCTGTATATTAAGTGATTATTACTCAACTTATCTAGTACTCCAGTCATGGATAAACAAGGAATAACCCGTCTATGTGTTTACCTGAGCTCAGAACAGAAATTCTGTCAGTGAAATCCTATAATATACCCTCGCTGTGCTGAAATAAATTGTTGATAGAAAGGAAGTAATACATTAGTTACTACCTTCATGTGCAGGCAGGAGCAGCAGCAGTAACAACGGGGTAGTGGACGTGTAAACAAGGTGAGATAGCAACGTCACCAAGATTACCCTGAGTTACCAAACGCGGCAAGCGCAAGAGTGTTAGGGGAGTGAGGGCGCAGCTCTCCAACAGTACCCTGGGTAGATGAAATACGCGCACATCGCCGCCCGACTACTGCAGTACCTCCCACCAGTCCTCTATGGCTTCACCTCGTCCCTCTCAGCTAAGAAAGGTCATGATGAAGGAGCGCTGTGAATTCCAGATATGCTTTTCTAAAAGGACTTATTTTTTTACCCAATTAAATTCTTCTGTTCAAATAAAGAAAAAAATTTACAAGAAAACTTATTATTCACTTGAAGTTATAGAACATAATTCAGTACTATCACAGTGATGAGCGACATAATACCAAGTGAAAATATGAAGGCAAGTAAATAATGTAGTGCAGGGAGCAGTACTGGTGGAGGTAATGCTGTCCTTAACAACTGTATGTGATGCTCAGATATACACAAGACTGTTCTTCTGTGGAGTGTAGTGTAGTGTAGAGGGAACCTGTGCGTCTTACAAACAGTTCTTTGTCATTCAGCGAGAATATAATATATGAAGCAGGAATTATCCTCTCCTCTGTGTTTTATAATGGTAAATTAAAAGATAAATCGTGATATATTGGTAAAATCAACACGACAGCTTTAATAAGTTGCAATTGTTCAAGAAAACAAGTGGTAATCCGAAGTTTCTTTATAAAAGTTCAGTGTGGGGAAACTTCAGCAAGCTGTACGTTTCTAAACTCCAAAGTTAATTGTAAAAAAAAAATAAAGATAGTATAAAGAAAATAGTGTAAATTGTAATGTGTTATGCTGTCTCCATATTCAAGACGATTGAATTACGAGAAGCGAATAGCGGAATGTGAAACTTGGTTTTCCAGATCTGTCTCTCGCCTATTGTAGATGATAGTACACACCAGTTACGTGAATAGCCCGTACCCAGGGTGTAGTGAATTGAAAAATGAAGTTTCTGTAATGTGGCGATTGTGAGAGAAAATTTAATAACCGAAACAGCCTTTGTCGGCGCTCGAGTGAGCGGCCGCCATCTTGTAGGGATCCCATACCTCGCAAGGGCGATGGGAAGCCGATCACAAGAACCCACGAGGGTCGCGTCTCTATTTTATTTGTTCCCATTCTATTTTTTGTCACCTGTTTTAGTGATAATGAAATATTATTTCCCGGCAGTGGTGGAGCAGCAAGTGGAGAGTGTAGTTAAGTGAATATCGCAGTACTTGGGTGAAAAAAATCTGTACTATACATTGCTAAAAGTGGTGCCTTGGAATAATGCCTTAATCGGAAATGTTAGGCTCAGTGATGTTGTGTAGTGAGTGGAAGCCTGTAAGATAATGGGGCTTGTATTTTTATTTATTATCCATGATGAAAGAAGCTAATGGGAGATGCTTTATATCAACAACACACTGAACAAGACCACCAGAGTCAGCGCTTCACTAGTATTAAGTGTTAACTGTTATATTAATGAAGTGATTAGTGCAGTTTAGGTAATGGTTAATGATTAAAGATTTCTCAAGTAAGTATAACCTGATTTGAGTCGTGGAGGAGGCGGTAAACACCCTCCGCCACACACTTAACCCATGAATACCTCTGGCTTATATTTGTTGACTTTTATTTTCCCTACTTCAATGCAGGCAGTCCTGTCGAAAAAATCATTCGATGAAGAGTTAGAGAAAATATCTTCCCACCTGTCTACAAAAAAAAAATAATCAAAACACTGGATATATATCACGCATTCATTTTATATTATCCTTTTTTATTTAAACAAAAGTAATTCCTTTTATCTACATTCATGGTTTATTTGATTTGATTCTTGAGTCGTATTTTTTTATAGTGTCAAATAACGAAAACAAAAATATCACCCCATAAAGTTGTGAAGAATTACTATTACTGAAGAGCGAACCTGTTGGCCAGAATTAGGAGATATATATGTGCTGCGGCGGTGGAGTGATACCGTTACAGTTTACACCCACAGCCTAATTTATTATTCATATCACTCGAGATCAATTATTAATTTGCCTTTCACTTGAGGCCTTAATTTGACTCTTAATGATATGAACACTTCTGCCTGATCCCTTGATGGTTAAATGATATTCTCTGTATATATATTAGTATCTGTCGACAGTGTACGTGAGCTTCCTGACACATCTATTGAGGTTGTATAGACTCAAACACTTTACTGCATTACCATTACATGTTATGGGTCATTCTGTGCTACTCATCCCCTGATTTACTCCCAAGCGTGACCCGACACCTGATTTTTTTATGAAATTATCTGCTTATAAATTTACTTTTTCATTAGTCATCTTGGAAATAATCAGACGACACGTATAAGAGTACTAGACAGGTGTGTAAGGTGATCTTGAACCAACTTATGGCCTTTTGAAGTTCCCAGTTTTATAGTTCAGGGTTTTGGTTCCTTAAGTATGCTAATTCTCACCTGGAAATAAG
>NW_024722298.1:0-9041 GCF_018991925.1 Homarus americanus
TCCCCCCACCTTCCTTCCCCCACCCCTCTTCCCCCCACCCCTCTTTCCCCCACCTCTCCTTCCACCGACCCTCCTTCCACCACCCCTCCTTCCACCACCCCTCCTTCTCCCGGCCCTCCTTCTCCCGGCCCTCCTACCCCCACCTCTCCTTCCCCCACCTCTCCTTCCCCCACCTCTCCTTCCCCCCACCTCTCCTTCCCCCACCCCTCCTTCCCCCACCCCTCCTTTCTTAAGAACAACAAATAAGTGAGAAAACAAATATCGGAGTTATGAGGAAACTTGTCTCTCACTCTATCATTGAACCGTGTCCAAGAATCATTGAATGAATAATAATCTATGTTGGACTCCTGCGACACCAGCCAAGGGAAGGAGGAGAACCTGGTAAAGTGGGAGAACAAGTTTGAGGAGGGAATTTTAATTTTAGAGGCCCTGAGGCTGCATACTTTCTCCTACCTCGGCCATTAAGTTTGACGAGGGTGAAAACTTTCCATAAAAAGTGGTGGAAAAAAAAGGACACGTCTGTTTCCTTTTGTAGACTCACTCGGAAGGTAGTGTGAGATGTGCCCCGGTGTTTGTGTCTCTCTAGCGGAGTTGGATATTAATATAAGTCTCGCCAGGAGAAGTAATATTTCTTCTATGTCGGTGTTGAAGGAATTGTTTATACTCTCGGAGGATTTAGACGTGTGTGTGTGTGTGTGTGTGTGCGTGCGCGCTTTTATTGTTTTTCTGTGCGTGTTTAATAAGCATATTCTCTTTACGAAACTAACCTGGAAATAATTTACTCCCTCCTTAAAACATTTTTGTTATCTATTCAACAATTTCAAGCGAGAAAAAAAAAATACCTCTTCAAAAAATCCTTGATTACTTAGCCAGCATCGGGAATATATATTTTTTTCTTTCCACTAGAGAGCTTCACTTTTAAGGTGGGTAATCTGGCTTCTCCAGATCGAAGCTTCATTTACGGTCATCCCTCATAAAAGATGCAGCTTCTTCAATCTTACTAGAGAGAGAGAGAGAGATTTTTTCGATGCAGTCAGGAAATTTCTCGAAATGGGAGAAATGTTTAAGATATTTCGTTAGTTTTTGACAGACCTTTTTCAGAACCTTTACGCCTGACTAGTTTTTATCAATGTAGCTACTGCTATTGGTGAAACACACACCACACACACACACACACACACACACACACACACACACACACACACACACACACACACACACACACAGAGCCCTATGTATACCCATGTGTGTTTATGCACTTTTCATAAGGACATACATGACCTCTGGAATTGCGCACCTCGACCAAATGCCACGATTAACTACGTCACAGAGAACATATATAGGTATAACTACGTGATCACAACATACCCACGACAACAGTTGGTACCTACGTCACTCACTGATTAACTTGGTCTCCATCTCTGTCCAACTCGATGCAGTCCAGTACTTACTACCAACCACGTAGCAGATAGTCACTATGGTCTTATAACCACAGCACACACAACAACATCCACACACACACGTTTCTTAAAGCTGTGTATACATGCGAGTCTGTGTATACTCACATTCACTATACATACAACCTGGACCTCAGACCACAAAGTATTTTTTTTTTCATCTTCCTTGTCAGACACTTTATTGACTTCTCATTATTAAGTGTTTTCTTCCTTTACTCAATTCACGCTCAAAAGAGGTTAAAATTTATTTCCAAACGTTAATTTATTTTAGGAACGAGGAGTGGATATATACGCCTTGAATTTCCCACCAAAGTTTTACGGTAGTTGGTAGGAGTTGGCGGTGATGAACCCGTTGACCCACTGCGCATTGGTCTTCAGAGTATTGCTAGCCTTTCCAGCACCTAAAGTGAATGCTCATACCTGCCTTAACTTAAAAATCATCTGTGTAATTTTCTCCTTAATTACTAGCTATGTACTTCAGACTCCAGTACTTTAAGCTAAGCACCTAACACCTTCAGGACCTTCAAAATAATGTGTGTTTCTTTCCTCTTCATTATCCTTAAATTGTACTAGAAACTGTCCACTTAACATCTAGTTATGTCCTTCACTAGCAAAGCTATTTTGGTGTTATTTATACACACAGCCACACCTTCCCTCCTTCCCTCACACCCTCTCCTCTCTCAAACCAAGAGAGGAGTGCACTTCTTGACACGAGGACTGCTGAGACAACTACCTCAACAAAATGATCCCTTGTCTCACACGACCTTCCCTTCGGGGTGACCTGAGGAGTTTTAGGGTCGCTGGGTGATATGAGAGGGACGATGATGATAAACTTGCCCGGAGACTGACGCACCAGGAGGGCCCTCAGTGTGTTCTCCCTACAGCCACAGAAAGACGCGTTCAGGCAAGGAAGCATTTTTGTGCCTCACCGACGTAGTGAAATTATCTCTTTATATATTACTATGAAGAATCACGACCTATTGAACAGATTGAATTAAAATGAACCACGTTGAAACAAAATTATAAAAAACTTGAAAAATTATGTATTATCATTAGAGAAAAAAAAACATGCGAACCAGATCTCTTTTTTAAACTTCAATATCTGTATTTACGAAGATGGTGACATAACTGCGTCTTAACATTCAAGGTCTTTAAGCTTTATCAAAGCTATATCATTCATAAGACATCATCAATATTAAAACTTTATACAGCTCTCTGGTCTATGTGATAAAATAAACATCTCAGGTTATATTACAGGTTTATTAATGTGTTTCTGCCGCTGGGTTATTATATCATCGTCAGGTCGAAGTATTTGGTGGTCGAGGTAGAGTAATATAATAAACCCTTATACTGTATGTAGACTTTAATGAGGAATATTAGGGATGAGGATATAGTTGTTCATTGTTTAAATATAATTAATATAAGGTTGGCTCGAGAATGGACGCTATCTTGTAACATGAATGAAAAATAGGAAATAATTAAGTTTATTTTAGAACACGAACTTTAGTCAGGTGCTGAAACCTTGACCACTTAACTGCTATTACAAGACATTGATTGGTTTTTACTTTCAGCCGTATGTGTGCGTGTGTGTGCGTGCCGGTAAATTCTTTGGTTTTATAAATATATACTTTTTTCTTTTGTCGCTATTCTTGACTTGGAAATATTTCTTGAGAGACAAACATCACCAGATTTACAACAGGACGATGATAACTGAAGGAATTACTGTGGAAAGGGGAAAATGTTTTTATCTAAACTGCAGTGGTGCGTTACAGGGAACATTCTCCTCTTGTGCTCTATTCCAGGGACAATGGAACCTCCACCTCCCTCTCCTCCTTCCTAGTGACACCAAGCAAGAGATGACCCTCTGTGTGCTTTCTTCCCAGTATACACAGGAAATTTACCCCCGCTTTTAACTTTCTTTTTTTTTTTTCCTTTTTTTATATATAATCCAGGAAATACCCCGAGTGTGTTTTCTCCCTGGATGTAATAAAGGAAATGATGATGAGGTATTTCTCTCTCTCTCTCTCTCTCTCTCTCTCTCTCTCTCTCTCTCTCTCTCTCTCTCTCACCAGATTACACAGGAAATAGCTCCTCGAATAATACGGTTAAATGCCCCTCCCCACTCCTCCCCCTCTCTCTCTCTTATACTGGGGAGAGAATGCAAGGAATAAGCTCTCACTCTCACGCCTTCTTTGTGCTGTAACGCGTGAATGACCTTCTCTATGCCTCTTTTATGTACAAACGCCCCACCTCCTCTCCTCCCTCCCCTGCCTTTCCCTCCCCTGCCTCTCCCTCCCCTGCCTCTCCCTCCCCTGCCTCTCCCTCCCCTGCCTATCCCTCTCCTGTCTCTCCCTTCCCTGCCTCTCCCTCCCCTGCCTCTCCCTCCCCTGCCTCTCCCTCCCTTGCCTATCCCTCTCCTACCTCTCCCTTCCCCGTCTCTACTTATCCCTCCAGTGTATATGATGGAGGAAATGTCTCTCACCTGTACTCTTAACTCCTGAACGATCATGGTCTTGTCTTTAGTAGTGTCCTTTAGCAGTGTCCTTTAGCAGTGTCCTTTAGCAATGTCCTTAGCAGTGTCCTTTATCAGTGTCCTCAGCAGTGTCCTTTATCAGTGTCCTTTAGCAGTGTCCTCAGCAGTGCTTTTTTCCTATCACCTGTGCGGAAAAGATCTGAAGCACCGTTTATGCGGCACTTAAGAGGCTGAGAAGAGAGAAAATATCACTATTTATTCTCCTCTGTTTACCTTCCTTCCTAAGACCACACTGGGAAAATCCTCTGCTGTATTTTCTTTCATGTCGAGTACAATAAGCCTTGTGAACGAGGCCGTGTAATGTGTTCAAAAGGTAACTCGATGCCGCTCCTTGAACTTCCGTATGTGTGTGTGTGTAGGTTTGCGTGTGTGTGTGTGTGTGTGTGTGTGTGTGTACCGGACCTCGTATTTATGGCTGCAGATATCACAAAAGGGTCATGTTACCTGTGTCTATGACAGCACCAAATCATTAAGTGTCACCTCACCTTGGCAGATCCTTCAGAATTCTTCACTTAATCATTTCTACAATTTCTCGGTAGTATTTTCTTTAACGTCAAATATAAAAAAAAAAAAACTCATTCTCCCCCCCCCCTAAGGACCACTTGTGCGCCACTTTGCTCACTGAGGCGCGCCACAAACATGCTGACAGTAAATCGATGGCACGCGACGCGAAAACTGACGGGCGGGCATAAGAGAGATGCGTGATCATTGTTAACGTGTGTGTGGGTGGAGGGTGGGGTGGGGGTGTGTGTGTGTGTGTGTGTGTGTGTGTGTGTGTGTGTGTGTGTGTGTGTGTGTGTGTGTGTGTGTGTGTGTGTGTGGGCCTACCTGTGTATGTGTGTGTTGACGTCAGGAGAAGAATATCTCTCTCTCTCTCTCTCTCTCCCTCTCTCTCTCTCTCTCTCTCTCTCTCTCTCTCTCTCTCTCTCTCTCTCTCTCTCTCTCTCTCTCTCTCTCTCTCTCTCTCTCTCACGTGTCATTAACTCGTATCATAAAATCAGCGCCAGCAAAGGCAGTCAATCTCCGCCTGGCGTTTTCCTTCCCTAACAACACCCTCATAACCACTACACCAGAGAGTCATTTACCTTCTCCTTACCTGCCGTGACGTTGGTGTCAGCATAAACTTCCCTCATAATAATCTTCCTCTTTTAAGGCTGGAACAAATCTCTTATGAGAGTCATCAAAGTATATAACCCAGATGAAGAACCGCCTCTCACCTTGACCTTTACTCTACCTTCGACACCTGACGCACATTAACGTTCCTCTCTAAAGCAGAAGGTGAGTAGAGGTAGGGAGAGATGGGGTGAGGAGGAGGATGGATAGTAGGAACAGAGGACTGGAATTAGGGTGTGGGATGAAGGACAGGTGGGGATAAAGGAGGTGGTGGTGAAGGACGGGTGGGGTATTAGCGGAAAGAGAGGTAGAGGAGGGAGGAGGGGGGTTGGTCTTCCTCAGGTAACCAAGTATTACGGAAGACATAATTTAACCCCAAGAGTTTACCTGGGCATAGTGACGGATATAATGAGCTTAATTGAGCCATCTACGCATCGAAAACCCATTACCGTAAATAGGTTGCAGGCATTAGATATCGATTATGGTCGCTTCTTGATGATAGATGTTGACGACTGGCTCTCCGAGAAACTGGTACTGACTCTCTCATGTGCTTGCCACCACTATCACCACGATCATCATTATTACCATTACCACTATCACCACTGTTTTGGAATATTGTACCCACCACTATCACAACCACTACCACTATCAATATACCCACCACTACTACTACCACCATCACTATCACCACTACTATCACCACTAATACCACCACTACCACCTTATTCGACTTGTGAAAGAGACCTAGGGGTACTTGTAAGCCCGGACCTACGGCCTAGAAAACATTGCGTTAATGTTCGAAATAAGGCAAACAGAGTATTGGGTTTTATATCTAGAAGTGTAAGTAACAAGAGTGCAGAGGTCTTATTGCAACTATATCTTGCGCTAGTCAGGCCGCACCTCGATTATGCGGTTCAGTTCTGGTGCCCCTATTATAGAATGGATATAATTCACTAGAGTCGGTGTAGCGAAGAATGGTGGAAATGATTCCGGGACTTGGAAACCTTCCATATCAGGATAGGTTAAAGAAACTTAACTTGCATTCCCTAGAAAGACGAAGAGTGCGGGGAGATATGATAGAAGTATTTAAGTGGGTGAAAGGAATCAATAAAGGGGCTATAGATAAAGTTCTTATAATATCCGAGCAGGATAGGACTCGGAGCAACGGATTCAAGTTGGATAAGTTTCGGTTTAGGAGGGAGATAGGAAGAAACTGGTTCACAAATAGGGTGGTGGACGAGTGGAACAAGCTTAGCAACTTTGTAGTAAGTGCGGGAACTCTGGAAAGTTTCAAAAGGAGGCTAGATAGATTCATGGATGATAGAGAGTGGTAGTAACTCTCGACAGGAGCTGCCATGCACAGGCCAACCGGCCTATTGCAGACTCCTTATTTTCTTATGTTCTTATGTTCTATCACCAACTACCACTACCACTACCCTCAGGATGTGTGATTTATTTATGAAAAAAATGGACCTTAGTGTTTACGTTTCATGCTGTTTCTTACTCCTCCTGTTCTTGTTCTTCATTGTTCTTCTTGTTTCGTGTGTGTGTGTGTGTTTTTTTTCTGCTTCCTCTTCTTCTTGTTCTTCCATACCTCCTTCTTTATTTATTTTCTTCTTTGCCTGCTGTTTTCCTCGGTTTTCTACAAGTCAGAAAAGTAACTTGAGGAAAACTTCGGTGATCTTGTTACTTGTGAGTGGCATCTATTGGTCTCTCTCTCTCTCTCTCTCTCTCTCTCTCTCTCTCTCTCTCTCTCTCTCTCTCTCTCTCTCACACACACACAGGACGATTAACTGTGTAAAACTATCTAACTCATGAATAATGTAGAACAAATTATCTTTATACATCACCCATCTTACTTTCTGGTTCCTTAAGGTGAATCGGAGAGTATTTACATAATGCTGTGATTCTCATTATTCATCCTATGTATAAAATAATCACAATGATGAAGAGTGAAGGAGTAATTAAGACGAGCATATGTTAAGGAGAAGTTTACAGTGGGTGAGTGATGATAATGGTGGCGTTGATGGTGGTGGTGGTGGTGCAGGTGGTGGGGGTGGGGTGGTGGGGGTGGGAGATTGAGCCGTGGTGGGGTGGGAATTGGTGGTGGTGGGGAGAATTGGGGTGGTGGTGGGTGGTGGGAATTGGTGAGGTGGTGGGTGAGGTGTTGGTGAGGGGGTGGGGTGGTGGTGGTGTGGGGGTGCAGAATTGGTTGTGGGTGGGAGGTGGTGGTGGGTGGTGGGGTGGTAATGGTGGGGTGGTGTTGGTGGGTGGTGGGGTGGTGTTGGTGGTGGGGTGGTGTTGGTGGGTGGTGCAGGTGGTGGGGGGGGGTATTATTGTACCCTGGCTCACCTCTGTTCATGTTTATTCATTAGAATTCTTTTGGGATGACAACTTGTTGGGAATGCATTGACTGAATCTCCTGAACGACCGATCCCTTCTTCAGTAGTGAATATGCAGGAATATTACACACACACACACATGCATAAATAAACCTGTAAACGCACTTCCTTTCAAACTTCCATAATCGTGGTATTAAAGAAGATGAAAGTGCAGGTAACACACACACACACACACACACACACACACACACACACTTTGCATCAGTAGTTTCCGGGAATATACTGCTGCTCGCGTACAGGTTTACCTTGCTATAATTTAGGTCCATTGTAGTGTACAGTCATCGTCCCACTGGTTTACCTTAAGTTTACCTTCATAATGGTATGTATTCCCCTGGTTTACCGTGCTAGATATACCTTCATCATACGGGTATATTCCTCAGGTTTAACTTGCTAGATATACCTCCATTATACGGGTATATTCCTCTGGTTTACCATAATCTGTCTTCCTAAATAACAATTAATTTATTATTATTTAATATTCAACAGTGAGTAAGATAAGCTGATCCAATAATGAATATTTCTCGTCTCAAAGGATATTCTCTTCCTCACTATACTGTGTTGTGATGGGTGAATATTACTCATCCTCACTACAAAAGATCGTGAATCATGAGTAAATATCTATAAAATATTACTCATCCCCAACAAAAACAAACAAACCTGAATAAAGACAGTGACTCAACACCCAATAGTGACTTGAACGTAACAATAACTCGTAACTATGACTGATCCAACTACGCAATAATGAGTCATATAGTTAATCTAGTGAAGGTAATTGAGTCGGTGAATAATTATAAGAGGTAATAGAGACTAGTAAGGTTCAATTAGTACATAGTAAAGTACAATGAAGTGTAATTTGTGTGTTAATGTACACCACGTGGGTGATAATTACTGTACTAAGGTTGGGTTTTTATTGTTCTTAGTTTACACGAACGAATGAGTACTTGAAAGTGCACATTGAGTTCACCTGTAGTTGTGATGTTCTGGTAAACTTTCTATAGTATACTTTCGTGAAGTTCTGGTACATTGAGTCCTGCTTAGTCAAGTATTCATAGAGAGAGTGAGTCAGAGAAAGAGAGTGAGTCAGAGAGAGTGAGTCAGAGAAAGAGAGTGAGTCAGAGAAAGAGAGTGAGTGAGAGAGAGAAAGAGTGAGTGAGAGAATTAAATAAATCAATTGACTGTAACAACTTCCTAACAAATTTGTAGGAAAAGAGAGAAATGAGGAATATACAGATTATAGAAATATTTTGGTACTTGAGAGAGAGAGAGAGAGAGGAAAATAAACAAATAATTAAAAGGAAAAATCGAAACAAAGAACGAAGAAAGATAACGATAAAAAATAAAATAATAACGAAAATACTGATAACAAAAATATAAATTGAATCAAAACACATAAAATTTTAGAAAAAAAATACGATGAAAAAATATCTAGCTAAACAACCTTTGACCTATTCATTTCTGTGACTCTTCAGGGTCAACTTTTCCATAACATTTTAGTCCAGAGAAATTATTTTATTCTTCCTTGAAGTAAACAACTAT
>NW_024722299.1:0-17500 GCF_018991925.1 Homarus americanus
GAAATGATTGATGAGTTCGGTGAGGCTGTCAAGGATGGATCATTTGATGTCAATCTTTTCTGTTCGCAAAGACTCCGAAGCCCCGTGGTGTTTCTGGAAGTCTTTTGATGTTGTGTACATGGACGGTCTTATTGCTTCGCCTTTTTTCTTTTTACCTCTTTCCTTCTTTGCCTTAGTCTTGTTACTTTCCGGTACTTTCCTTCGTTCCTTCACTAGTTTTTCCCCTTCAACTTCTTTTCCTCTTTCTTCCTCACCGTCCTCTCCTCTTCCCTTCCCCCTACGTCCTCCTTCCTTACACCAATTCTTCCTCTCACACCTCGGGGAAAAGATGTTATGACAAAGACCCAAGTGAAGATCACGACGTCACAGATCTGATGATTTACTCTCATTTACTTCGTGACGTCAGCAAGTTTATTTACAGCGTGGTGTGACGCTTCAGCAAGTCATTTACATGGTGTGACGTCAGCAAGTTTATTTACATGTGGTGACGTCAGCAAGTTTATTTACATGTGGTGTGACGTCAGCAAGTTTATTTACATGTGGGTGACGTCAGCAAGTTGATGTACTTCATTATGCTGAGTGGAGAGTTAATGAGAATAGTGATAATACGATAATAGAGTGATGATGAGGATGATGATAATTTATTTACTTACTTACATGATGAAAACAACAATAATAATAATAAAAACTAATGACAGTTGATAAATAATGTGTATGAGTCATATTACAGTTGAGTCATTCATTTATAGTGAACGAGGCCTTACAGAATGGCTGGTGGAACAATTATGTGGTTCCTGACTTAATCACCCATACTTAATTATCGTGTTATTTACTCTGTGTGTGTGTGTGTGTGTGTGTGTTTAGACGCAAGGAGTTTGGCTGGTGTGAGAGAGAGAGAGAGAGAGGAGAGTAGGCAGAGAGAGAGACGTGCCAGCTTCCTTAGTGTCTGTCCGTCCGTCCGTCCGTCTGTCTGTCCGTCCGCCCGCCCGCCTAACTTGACCTAACCTAACCTGGGTCCAACCATTCTAAACTTTATCTAGTTAGTGTTATCATTACATAAAATTAATTAGGTGACAGGTGTGTGTGTGTTCACCTTGGCCTTCCCTCAAAAGGAGGTGAGTCACAGTTTCAAAGTTTGCCACGTGTCATAAAAACCACTTCAAAGGGTTGATTAAAAGAGTTATCACCAGTGTCAACAGAGGCCAGGGTGACCTTTGACCCATGCTCTCACTACAAGCATCGTTGTGGCACTGATATCATTGGCACCATTATACCTCAATGTCAAGGACTATTAGACGTGACCTGACCTTAGCACCAATCATGTTCTCATTTGTCCTCGTGGCACTTATGGCGGTGCCATGATCTGTTGACGATGTTGGATAATGGTGAAGGAGGTAGGAGGAGGAGGAGGAGGGGAAGAGAAGTAAGAAGGAAACGGAGGAGGTAGGAGGAGGAGTAAGAGAAGGAGGAGGGGGAGCAGGAGGGGAAAAAAGGAGGAGGAGGAGGAGTAAGAGGAGGAGGAGGGGGGCAGGAGGAGGAGAAAGAGGCGGTAGTAAGAGGAGGAGGTGGATAGGAATAGAGAGATGAAAGGAAGAGATGACATCATATATAAACATAACTGGATCAGATAATCTCCGTGGTGGGCTGGCCAAGGGGAGGCATCAGTGTACACGTGGGCACGGTAGATAGTGTGTGTGTGTGTGTGTGTGTGTGTGTTGTATGTATTGACTTGTGTTGTGTAAGTGTGTTGTGTTGAGGGTTATGATGTTGTTGTGTTCTAACCTGACCTGACCTATCCAACCTAACCTGCCCTAGCCTAACCTAATCCTAACCTAACCCAGCCAACCTAACCCAACTCAACCTAACCCAACCTAACCTTGTGAGTTGGTAGCTGTTGTATTCTCACAACATAACATAACATAAAAACTATGGAAATTAGTTCAATCACTTCCCATTTCAGTATCTCTCTTGCTTGGCCCCATTCCCTGTGTTCGTCCCACTATTCCTGTGCATTCGCCATTCCTTCATGCCCGACCCCACTCCTGTGCATCCACCCTGCACACGTGTTGATCACTTATTTGCTACACCATTACTGTATGCCCCTAGCATCCCGTGTAATGATACCTCCCCACTGTGCATTCATCTTTCCTGTGCATTCACCTCATTCCTTGCATTCACCCCCACTCCCCGTGCATTTATTCCACCTGTACATTCATCCACCTTGACTGTGCATTCAACCCCACCCTGTGCCATAACCCCACCCCTGTGTTAACCTCCTGCGTGGCCTATAAGACACGTGATAAGCTCCCGAGAAAGGTCTTTGTGACGTCAAGGATGACATTATTGACTGAGAGTGACATAACTCTTTCATCTCGCCTCTCATGTGAGTGTGGCGTGTTATGTCTCTCTCTCTCTCGTAATGAATGACTCTCACTCACAAGTTAGTAATAAATGCAGTGGTTCTATAGATGAATGCACAGTAGAATGAATGCACAGTATATGAATGAATGCACAGTATATGAAGGAATGCACAGTATATGAAGGAAGGATGCACAGTATATGAAGGAAGGAATGCACAGTATATGAAGGAAGGAATGCACAGTATATGCAGGATGAATGCACAGAATATGAAGGAAGGAATGCACAGTATGTGAAGGAAGGAATGCACAGTATATGGATGAAGGGATGCATAGAGTGAAGGATGAATGCACTGTATATGAAGGAAGGAATGCACAGTATATTAAGGATTGAATGCACAGTATAAGAAGGATGAAAGCACAGTATATGAAGGATGAATGCACAGTATATGATGGAAGGAATGCATAGAGTGAAGGATGAATGCACCATGCTGTCGGCAAAGGTTTAACAAAGAGAGACAGATAAGACAGATGGACAGACGGAAGGAGAAGGAGACAGACAGACAAACAAGTAGAGAGGTGACAGACAGACAGACAGACAGACAGACAGACAGACAGACAAGTAGAGAGGTGACAGACAGACAGACAGACAGACAGACAGACAAGAGAGAGGTGACAGACAGACAGACAGACAGAGCAGACAAGTAGAGAGGTGACAGACAGACAGACAGACAGACAGACAAAACAAAGTGAATTAACTTTCTTTGACCTTAATGAGGAAAAAAATATTCGGAAGAAGGAAGGAACGAAGGAAGAGGGAAGAAGTGAAGGAATAAACACGAAGTAAGTTGAAAGGATAAGATGAAATGCAAATGAGAGAGAGAGAGAGAGAGAGAGAGAGAGAGAGAGAGAGAGAGAGAGAGAGTTTGTACAACGTTGGGTCGAGCAAATCATTACCTGTGAGATAAACAATAAATATGAGAAAGAGAGAGAGGGAAATAAAAGAGACAGAGAGACAGAGAAAAAACAGACAGACAGATTCGTAAATTGCCACCTGAGCCATTAAATTAATCTCAAATACTGGCAAGATGCGATATATATTTTACACTATAACAGGTCGTCTCGGCGGTGAGGGTAAGACCGTCAATATGGGTCCAAGACATTTATTACAGCGTGAGGAATAGGTAAGTCCCTGCCTGAGACTGTGGTAGGTGGTGGAGGAGAGCCGGGTCTTGCTGGCATTCGTGTGTATTTATTGCAAACACACACACACACACACACACACACACACACACACACACACACACACACCACACACTATCGTTTATATCTGCACTCAGTATCAAGGCTGGTTGCTCCGTCACTCCCTTGCCTGTGAGTTACAGAGGTGATGGATGACTCACCCGTGTCACTCATCCCCGTGTCAATCAATCACCGCGTCACTCACCGTCGCGTCACTCACCCATGAAATAGAATATCTGAACCTATCCCATGCAAAGATTTCTAATGGACTAAACCCCTCCTAACCTATTTCAGTACCGGACAGAATACCATTAACTTATTTTCCTATTGACAAAATACCATTATTCTTTTTCATTGGACAAAATACCACTAACCTATTTTCCTATTGGACAAAATATATTTATCCTAATTTACAATGGACAAAAACTACACTAACTTATTTATGCACTGGACAGAATGCATTTAACCTTTATTTCATTGGACAGAATTAGTTCGCTGAAATTTCACCGAAATTTCTCTGGACAAAATTCCACCAAAATGAATATTAAGTTAAAAATTCAATACTTTAAAGTTGTTTGGCGTCCAAATTGTATTACTGCCTGATGGTGGTGGTGGGTAGTGTTCATAGTATGATGGTGGCAATGATATGGTGGTAGTGATGGTGGTGGTATGGTGGTGGTAGTTGTAGGCAGTAGTGTTCATAGTATGATGGTGGATGATATGGTGGTAGTGATGGTGGTGGTATGGTGGTGGTAGTTGTAGGGGGTAGTGTTCATAGTATGATGGTGGCAATGATATGGTGGTAGTGATGGTGGTTGGTGGTAGAAGTTGGGGGTAGTGTTCATAGTATGATGGTGTAAGATATGGTGGTAGTGATGGTGGTGGTATGGGTGGTGTAGTTGTAGGCGGTAGTGTTCATAGTATGATGGTGGCAATGATATGGTGGTAGTGATGGTGCAGGTGGTAGTTGTAGGCGGTAGTGTTCATAGTATGATGGTGGCAATGATATGGTGGTAGTGATGGTGGTGGTATGGTGGTGGTGGTTGTAGGCGGTAGTGTTCATAGTATGATGGTGGCAATGATATGGTGGTAGTGATGGTGGTGGTATGGTGGTGGTAGTTGTAGGCGGTAGTGTTCATAGTATGATGGTGGCAGATATGGTGGTAGTGATGGTGGTATGGTGGTGGTAGTTGTAGGCGGTAGTGTTCATAGTATGATGGTGGCAATGATATGGTGGTAGATGGTGGTGGTTGGTGGTGGTAGGGTGTTCATAGTATGATGGTGGCAATGATATGGTGGTAGTGATGGTGGTGGTATGGTGTGTAGTTGGAGGTAGTGTTCATAGTATGATGGTGAATGATATGGTGGTAGTGATGGTGGTGGTATGGTGGTGGTAGTTGTAGGCGGTAGTGTTCATAGTATGATGTGGCAATGATATGGTGGTAGTGATGATGGTGGTATGGTGATGGTGATGTTGCTAATAATAATGGCGGTGATAATGGTGATTGCGGTGTTGCAGCAATGCAAACTCTTTTTACATCACTTAACATGGTGATAAGCAGTGTCTAATCCTCAGGTAAAATAAACTGGGGTGTCTAATATCCAGGTGAACCAATTAAAATCGTAGCTAATGGAGACGTGCCATTAAAGTCGTCTGGAATAATTTTTGGAGGGTGGATAATGTGTTTTTTTTAGGACGGGCCATTAATGTTTGTAAATAAGTGGTTGTAGGTTAGGTTAGGTTAGGTTAAGTAAACGTGGTTCAGTATATTTTAATTAATTTTAATAATTATACCTAGCCTAACCAGTACCCCTTTATAGTTAGTTACGTCAACATATGATTATACAGAATTATATACCGTCTCTATAATCCATATAAATCTATACGATCATCATCCCTCTATTACTTCCTTAACACACAAACATCGATTATATACTGCCTCTATAATTGAACTTTTGTAACCTACATTTAGTTAATTTACGTATTAACTAAACAAAGTTAATTATTTAAACTCACTATAATTTAACTTGGATGTCGTAAGTTTCACGGAATTAATTATATTCAGCTAAATAATTAGTCTTTAATATCCGGTGTTTTAATTAATTTACCAAATGATTATATATAGAGAGAGTTAATTATACGCCCTTATCACTCTACCTGTATTGTTATCAGTGTTAAATCCACACAAATTTAATCAACTTACTACCTGTGTTTTTTTTATCAATTTAATATATTTTTTAAATAATATTTTTTTTATTAATTTACTATTTAAGTTTGAAAATAATCGCTATTCAGTTTTAATTTAACCTTTTTTTTATAATTTATAGAACAAAATTAGCACTCGTCTTTTATCTAAGGGGTCGCTGGTTCGATCCCAAGGTAACTCACAGTCTACCTGGCTGGAAATGTTTACCTGATTTTATAGTTGGGAAGTGAAGGTGACCGAGTGCAGTGCCTGTCATGGTGTCCCTTGTAAACTGTCTGCCTTATCTACACTGGGTGTGGGTGAAGCTCCACTCACCTACCTGGTCACCTGTGTTGGTTCTTCACCTGACTGAAGACTCATTAACATCGTCTCAAGTTTGATTTACTCACTGTGGTGTTGGCTCCGGCTCCTGCCTCTGCTGCCACCCACATGCTCCATGCCATGCCTCCATGCCACATGCTCCCCTATCATAATTATGCTCCCAGTTTAATATTCCCACATGCCCTATCATAATTATGCTCCTGATGTTTAATATTCCCTGCCACATGCTCATCATAATTATGCTCCGAGTTTACTATTGCTTGCCACATGCTCCCTATCATAATGCTCTTGAGTTTACTATTGCTTGCCACATGCTCCCTATCATAATTATGCTCCTGAGTCATTTTTACTGCTACATGCTCCCTATCATAATTATGCTCCTTAAGTTTAATATTCCTTGCCACATGCCCCCTTAGTTTAATGCTCCTGAGTATCATGTTCCCTGCCGCAGGTAATTTAATTTTAAGCTTCACTTAACACGGACAAATTCAATCTAATGGATGACACACACACACACACACACACACACACACACACACACACACAGAGTCATGCAAAATAGAGGTGTTGGGGGGTTATTTTGGGCAGGTATACAATTAATGGAATGTAAGGAGGAGGAGGAAGGTCTCACCTGTTCCGTCTACTCTCCATCCCCTCTACCACCACCACCATTACCACCATCACTGCCACACCACCACCACTACTACATCACTGCCACCACCACTGCCACCACCACCACCACTACCCACATCACTGCCACCACCACCACCACTACCACACCACCACCATCACTATCACCTCCACCACTACCACCACCACCATCACCACCATCACTACCACACCACCATCACTACCACCACTACCACCAACACCACTCCCACCACCATCACCACCATCACTACCATCACCATCACTACCACCACTACCACCATCACCACCATCACTACCACACTACCACTACCACCATCACCACTCACTACCACTACCACCACTGCCACACCACCACCATCACTACCACTGTGTGTGTGTGTGTGTGTGTGATCGACCTGGAGTACAGCACAGTCTATCATAGCCTAGTGGACAGAGGCTAGGTAAGGGAAGGTATTATGTGAGAAAATGTTGAATGTTAGGATGGAATGTTGATGTTTGAGGAGTGAAGGATGTCTCGTTACTGAATGTTGAGGTGTGGATGTTTCACCGTTAGGGAATATTTGAATGGAATGTTGAGGTGCGAGGGAATATGAGAATGGAATGTTGAGTTGTGGGGGAATATTGGAATGGAATGTTGAGGTGTGGGGGAATATTGGAATGGAATGTTGAGTTGTGAGGGAATATTGGAATGGAATGTTGAGGTGTGGGGGAATATTGGAATGGAATGTTGAGGTGTGGGAATATTGGAATGGAATGTGAGGTGTGAGGGAATATTGGAATGGAATGTTGAGGTGTGAGAATATTGAATAGAATGTTGAGGGAGGAATATGAATGGAATGTTGAGGTGTGAGGAATATTGGAATGGAATGTTGAGGTGTGGGAATATTGGAATGGAATGTTGAGGTGTGAGGAATATTGGAATGTTACTTGCACGTGTGAATGTTTCTGCATTCAAGGTAGGAAAGATAATTTATATGGGTTAGGTGAGGTGTTTATATGAGTCAGTAAAGATAAGAATGTACTCGAAAAAGATATAAGACAGTTGAAGTCAAAGATATAAGACAGTTGAAGCCAAAGATATAAGACAGTTGAAGCCAAAGATGGAAGACAACTGAAGCCAAAGATATGAGACAGTTGAAGCCAAAGAAAGAAAATGACATTATTCTGGAGCGCCACCAACTATTGCAGTAGATCTTCTAGCGTCACTTGGACCGTCTCTCCCTCAGGTCCAGCCACGAAATGGGATCCTTTGAGTGGGGTCTCTCGCTTAGTTGGTCAAATGGTCCAGATCTTGATGGGAGCGCCGGGCCTGCTGATGTGGCCTGTAATGGTCCTGGTGGGGTTGGGTGGTACGGGACGGGGCGGGGCGGGGACGACTGTGGTTGGTTTCCCGGGGTCCTCAGTCGGGAAGGTGGTTCCAGGGAGTTTATGGAAGCTTCAGACCTCAGCCGCCTCTGTGTGTAGGAAGGATTTATTTTCTCTGGTCACACGATCTCTTGGGGGTACATAACTATAATAAGATTTTTATTTATTTTTCCTTATATAATTTTGTAAATGTAATAAATAGGAGATGCTGTTGTAATGGCGTTCAGGACGTGTTGGATAATTTACAGGAACTATGGGGTGGGGGGGGCTGTGGATACAAAAGCCACTGGAGACGAAAATTAACAAGATCTTCAGAATGCTTCAGGAGATTCCATACGCAAGGTGACTTATGGACATTTATAGAAGGAATTGGAGGTCAGAGACAGTATTTAACACGACGTCAGTCCTTGTATACCTGCACTTACTTCGGGGGTGTATGTAGGATGAACAGTTTCTCTTATCAGATCTTAAACTATGATATAAAGTACAATAGTATCACTAGTTTAAAACTCAATATGATAAAATGAAACTAAATTGGTGAAGTGTAATAGCTGACACACACACACACACACACACACACACTAAAAACACTGACCACACATCAGCTCTCTCTTATGAACCACTGCCGAAGAGTACATATATATATCATTAATTAGTTATATACTTACTGAGGGGGAGGGAGGGGGGGGTGGGTTCCTTATCTGGAGGTGGGGAAGCCGATCACTGGGCCAGCCATACAGAGCTCTACATTGAAGACGTGCAGGGGTAAACACTCAGGCCAAAAAAGTATCTTCACGGAGACGATCGATGAATTTCATAATGAACACTGTGACTCCTGTTGTCTCGGTAGGGTTGTCAAAATCCTTCGTCCGTTGTGTCATATTGTCTGACACAAAATCATAAAGATTTTTTTTTTTGGTCTGAGTGTTTACCTGTACACCTCCTTGGAGCATTTTAGTTATATCTTCAGAATTGACCCATACATGTGTGTGTGTGTGTGTGTGTGTGTGTGTGTGTGTGTGTGTGTTATGTATATGTGGTGTGTATGTCTGTGTGTGTGTGTGTGTGTGTGTGTGTGTGTGTGTGTGTTACGTATATGTGGTGTGTATGTCTGTGACTGTACGTATGTATGTTTGTATGTGTACTTGTCCCTGTTGTGTGTCTGCATATGCACACATGTATCTGCGTGTGTGTTTGTGTATTTACGTGTGCCCGTGTCTACAATTGTATGTGTATAGGTGTGTGTGTATACGTGCATGGACATAAATGAATGTGTGTGTGTGTGTGTGTGTATTGTGTCCGTGTGAGTGTACCTATGTGTAAATATGTATGCGTACATGAACGTATGTGTGTATATATGTGAGCAATGTGCGCGCCAAGCTCTTACCCTCACTCAACTTTACTCACACCAAAAGAATGCTAATGTAGGCAGAAGACGAGGAGTGAACGTTCGTCTGGCGTTATCTTCCATTAATGTGGCATTGGGAGGTGGAGGGGAACGCCAGGCACTTGCATTTGCTCGTGCTGACGTTGTTTTTCATTGTAGGGGGCATAGTGTCTGTCTGCCAGGCGCCGGTGATGTCACGACCCTTTCGGTATCTGATTGGCTGATCTGTTCCCCATAATAGTAATGATAATAATAATGGCGACGGCATTTGAAATAATTACTTAAGGAATTTTTGGCCCACCGATGACATATTTGGTGAGGATATGACAGTGTGTGTGTGTGTGTGTGTGTGTGTGTGTGTGTGTGTGTGTGTGTGTGTGTGTGTGTGTGTGTGTGTGTGTGTGTGTGCCTACTGAAAAATTATTATTCATTACCTGCATCATATTGTATCACGCCGTAATGGTCCTGAATAATTTTTCTAGTGAGTGTACATTGTAGGTCATTAAAGGTTACCTGCATAACACAGGTATGGAAGGTGTTGACACATCGCACCTTGTTGTGTGTCATCAGGCAAGGCAGATTAGCTCCCCTGCCTCCCACTCCTTCCCTTCCTTCCTCCTCCTTCCCCTCCGCTCCTTGCCCTCTTCCCCGCTTGATCCCTCTCCCTGCCTCTCCATACCCACCACCTCCTTTCTTGCCTTTCCCCTACCTCCCCACCAGCGTTCTCAACACCTGAGTGTGACTATACCTGAGGTGTGTGCTGCTGCACACAAACACACAGAGGGCGATAAGTGGGTATAGCTCTTAAATGACTGTTAGGTTAATTACTGGTGATTTTAGGTAATTTGTGATGTTATTGACTTGTTATTTTGAGGACAATTGACTTTAGTAGAGTGATTTAAATATTTTTTATATATTTTTGTGATTTATATAACTTTTGAACTATAATTCCTTGTGATTTAAATGCTCTGTGATTTTAAATAACGCGTTATTTAATGGACCTGGAAGAACAACACCATGAACTGAAAACATCTACAGCAATCGGTGACGTTTCAAAGTAGATGTATAATACAGGTGGTGTGTGTCATATTAGATGGGTATTAAGTTTAGTCCCATAAACACAGGTCCTAAGGTATATGTTATATTGAGGATAATTATTATTTTTTCTTTTACAGGTAAGATCACAGTAGAAGAATGGCCAGACCGTGACCATACGAAGACTGGGGGTATGTAGAGATCCGTCCCATGTTTGTGTGTGTATGTGTTTGTTATCAGAATTACCATACAAACATACAAACATATGATGGTTTGGTTTGGTTTAAGCTGGCGTCAGGGCTGTGTTGTGTTGTGTTAGCTTGGGTTGGGTTAGGTTGGATCTGAACGTCTATCAGATTGGTGGAGTTGTGTACGAGGCGAATATTAAAACAGTTTCTGAACGTTGGCACAAGGTAGAGAGATCAACACAGGTCTTTGTTATGATTTGTGTGGCTGCTAGATTGATATTTTAGCAAGTTGAATTGTTTGGCGAGTGTGATAATGGTTTAGTTAAGGAGTTTAAATGGCCATAGACCGTAGTGGTATTATCAAGAGAGAGGGGATATATCACGTATTAGGTGCTGCAAACTTGAATAAGATTATTGTCTTGACGTGTTGCAAACTTGAATAAGATTATTGTCTTGACGTGTTGCAAAGGAAGGATTATTGTTTTGACGTGTTGAAAGTTGAATGGGATTATTGTTTTGACGTGTTGACAGTTGAATGGCACTATTGTCGACGTGTTACAAAGTTGAATGGCACTATTGTCTTGACGTGTTGCAAAGTTGAATGGGATTATTGTTTTGACGTGTTGCAATTGAATTGTCTAAGATCAGGTCTAATTGGGTGTCAAATGTTATAATAAATTAGTCTGGCTGTCAGGATTTATGACGCGATAATTTACACAACAAGGAATACCATGGGTTCATCTTAGCGAGGTTTGACATGTGGCAAACTAGACCTTATGCAATAAGGGTGTCAGAGTGTCTCTTATAAACAGGTCATATCGAGGGCGTTTCGTATAGTAAATAGCTTGATTAAATTACATGCTTCGGTTGATTACTTAAGAGGTGTTGCATCAAGGTGTAAAGTGTAAAAACATGACGACAAATATATGTGGTTTAGATGGCGGATCAAGAAATGGTTTGTTGTATGCTTGCAATATTATTTCTGTTGAAGGTGATATCTATACGTGTTGCAAGGTTGATTGATCTAGTTGGTGTCTAAGATGATATTTTCAGGGTATTCATGTCATGGGAATTAATAATGTGATAACAAGGAAGAGACTGTCATGTCGTGGGTATGGTAAGGAGGATGGTCATGTCATCGGTGGCTGCAAGGTTCACAGTCAACGTGTACAGATGCATCATGACAGATTCGAGACATTATGTTGATGGCTGCAAAGGTTTGCATGATAGTCAACGTACAGATGCATCATGACAGATTCGAGACATTATGTTGATGGCTGCAAGTTTAACAAGTGACAGATAACTCGGCTGCAACAGAGGGATGCAACGTTTACCTGTCTGCCTATCTGTAATGTGAAATAAGTGAACAAGAACAGCTGCAACAAAGGAATGCAGTGTTTGGCTCTTCATTGTGCAATAAGTGAAAAAATAATTTAATTTAAAGAAATAAATGCAATGTTCTGGTTGGATACAACATGCATGTCACCTGAACCTGTTGCAACTATGATTATTTGAGAGGTGTCTGGTTGCATCATTTTAATGACTGACGAACTCTGTCAACACAATGACGTGAGATTATCTCTATGATTACCAAAGCTCAACTTGTTATAAGTTATATTATTATACTTGCAACAGATGCTTCTAACCTTGTTGTTTATTACTTGCACAGGTGGGTCACGTGTTGCAACATTGCTGCATTGTTTCGTAATGTGTCAGGGGCGTCTAAAGCAACAGGTGTGTGTGTGTGTGTGTGTGTGTGTGTGTGTGTGTGTGTGTGTGTGTGTGTGTGTGTGTGTGTGTGTGTGTGTGTGTGTGGCATCTCAATATATTTTTACCTTTAGAGTGAAATACTGTACATGTGATAGCTATGGGAGGGAGAGAGAACCTTGTGAGAGACACCACTGTAACGGTACCCTGGTGCTTAGGTCTGTACAACACGTAAGTTAAGGAGAAGCTATCACTTTACTTGTCACCATGGCCGCCTGTACCCCCAATGAGAGGAGCCTTTGGGACATTGTGGAATAGACCTTTGGGACATTGTGAATAGACCTTTGGGATATTGAGGAATAGACCTTGGGACATTGTGGAATAGACCTTTGATATTGAGGAATAGACCTTTGGGACATTGAGGAATATGACCTTTGGGACATTGTGAATAGACCTTGGGACATTGAGGAATAGACCTTTGGGACATTGTGGAATAGACCTTTGGGACATTGAGGAATAGACCTTGGGGCATTGAGGAATAGACCTTGGGGCATTGAGGAATAGACCTTTGGGACATTGAGAAATAGACCTTTGGGACACCGACGAAGAGATGGAGTTGTTATACGTGTCCATCACACCTCTATACCTGTGTCCCCTGGTTATATAGGACACCATCTGTTTGTCCTTCATCCTAAAGTAAAGGAATCTGATGCATAGATTATGATTGTGCCCTCCTCCTTCTTCTTCATTTCTTCTTCCTTCTTCCCCCTTCTCCCTATTTCCTTCCTTCCTCCATTCTTCCTCTTCCTTCTACTCTATTATTCCTTCTTCGCCTCCCTCCTCTTTCTTTCCTCCACTTCCTCTTCTTCCTCCTTCATTGTTCCACTTCCTTCTCGTCCCTTTTTTCTCTCTTCCTCTTCCTCCTCCTCCACTCCTTCCCCTCCCATTCTGCTCTTCTTCATCATCCTGACTCGTGCTGTCATCGTTCTCTTGACAGCTGATGGATAGATACATGTACACGAGGTTAGGTTAGGTTAGGTTAGGTTAGGTTAGGTTAGGTTAGGTTAGGTTACATTAGATTAAGTTTGTTTGGTCAGATTTGTTTAGGTTAGTTTAGGTTATTTTAGGCTAGATTTGGTGAGGTTAGGTTAGTTTTTAGGTTAGATTTGGTTAGCTTAGATTACGTTAAGCTGTCTGGCTAGTTTGCATTAAGCTAGATTAGTTTGTTAGTTTGGTTAGGTTAGGTTAGGTTAGGTTAGGTAGAGTCGATTTGTTTGATGTAAGCTGATTCACATTTGGTTGGATTTGGTTATATTATGATATGATTGGTTAGGTAATATCTCTTTGGTCCATTTTGTTTGCGATGTTAAGTTTAGTTTAATTAGACTAAATTTGGTTAGTTAGGTTAGGTTAGGTTAGGTTAGGTTAGGTTAGAGGTGTTGTGGTCTTACCTGGCTGGGACATCGTCGTCAGTTGAATCATTAGAAATTTATAATTTTATTATTATTATTATTATTATTATTATTATTTATTATTATTATTATTATTATTATTATTATTAGTATTATTATTATTATTATTTTATTATTATTATTATTATTATTATTATTATTATTATTATTATTATATTAATTGGAAGATACCAGGGCAGGAAATGCATTAGCTTCGTGTGACACTCATCTTGGCACTCCTGTTACACACACACACACACACACACACACACACACACAATACATACATACATACATACATACATACATACATACATTACCTTGTGCTACTTTTAGATGATGGAGCACCTCGGCCTGGGTAATTATTTAGGTGAGGTGAGCAAAAAGGTTTTAAATGAGCCATATGTTACTGCCTCGCCCCTGAGTTATATTAGAAGTCTGCGTGTTATTGCTAGGGGTGGGGGGGGGGTGCTGAGTTAGGCTAGGTTAGGTTTGGTTAGGTTAGGGTTAGGTTTGGTTAGGTTAGGTTAGGTTAGGGGTTTGGTTAGGTGATGGGCCTCCCTTCCCCACATTGAGTACTTTCTCTTCCTCTCCCAACACATGGAGTACTTCCCTACCCACACATTGAGTACATTTCCTCCTCCACCTGAGTACTTTCCACATGAATAATTCCCCACTGATTACTTCCCCTATAAAGCACTTCCCTCACATTGAAGTACTTCCCATTCTTCTTACTCCCTCATTCTCACTGTCTCACCTCACTCCCACGTTCCTCGACTCACCTCATTCTTTCATTCCCTCACACCTCCCTCACCTTGACACCTCCCTCATTCCTCACTCTCACCCCCACTCCTCTCACCCCACACCTCTTACCTCTTAGGATTTTGTCCATATATGCGTAGGTTAGAGACGGAAATGCGTAGAGGTGATGGTGACGCGGCGTAAGTGCTTTGATGGGTGACGCAATGGAGGTGCAGTGATGTGTGAAGTGCGTACTTGATTGAAGTGTGTACGTGATGTAGTGTACGTGACTGCTGAAGTGTGTACGTGACTGCTGAAGTGTGTACGTGACCTGAAGTGTGTGACTGCTGAAGTGTGTACGTGACTGTTAAAGTGTTTACGTGACTGTCTGAAGGGTACGACTGGTTAAAGTGTGTACTACTACTACTACTAATAATAATAACGGTTTTAGAGTTGGCAGCCGGTGGCTGAAAATATACACTTACATTTGATTTAGACATAATGATATAATATGCGTTGAATACATTTACAGTGTACAGTACATAAATCAGAGTTGTTTATTATTTTAACAATAGATGGGATGGTGCTGTTCTTATATCTATTGGGGGCTCTTATGGGCTGAATTTTGTTGTAGTGGCGGACTGCGGGAGGTGGGCGGGGACTTGCAGGTGCATGATGAGGGTGGATTAGTTCACTGCCAAACCTTGCAGTGCTTTGGTGGGGGTCATTGAGGATGGTATTTCCAGGGTGGAGAGCTGTTAGGTAGGGATATTCTGCGCCGGGCATGACTCTGCAGGCCCTTTTCTGTACCTTCTAGCTGACGTTGTTGGGTGAGTTGAGGAGAAGACGACCAGGCTGGTGACGCATAAAGGCGTTGTAGAAAGTCCTCAGCTCTGGCGTGTCCCAGTGACTGCTGGGTGTGTACGTGACTGTTAAAGTGTGTTGACCTTGGAAGTGTGTATGGTGATGCTGAAGTGTGTACGTGACTGTTAAAGGTGTACATGACTTCTGAAGTGTGTACGTGACTGGCAAAGTGGCTCATTCATCCATGGTTGAGGAATCCCTTATGTATGACGGGGGGGAGGGAGGGGTAGGGGTAGGGGAGAGAGGATGGGTGGGGAAAGAAGAGGGAAGGGGGGGGGGAGGGTAGGGGAGAGGATGGGTGTGTGGAAGAAGGAGGGAAGGGAGGGGGAGGTAGGGGGAGAGAGGATGGGGGAAGGGGGAAGGAAGGGGGAAGAGAGAGAGGGGGTGAAGGAGGAGGAGGAAGGGGTGAGAGGAGTGGAGGGAGGAAGGAAGAGCGCTTGGCAGATGGATTGTTCTTCTTATCCCGTGTGTTTGTTTACAAGTTGTTGTTGTGGTGATCAGCTGTTGTTGTGATGATCAGTCTGTTGTTGTATGATCAGCTGTTGTGGTGATGATCATCTGTTGTTATGATCATCTGTTGTTGTGATGATCAGCTGTGTGATCAGCATTTGTGGTGATCAGCTGTTGTTGTGAAGATCAATGCTGTGTGATGATCAGCTGTTGTGTGATGATCAGCTGTTGTGGTGATCATTGTTGTAGATCAGCTGTTGTTGTATGATCAGCTGGGTGATGATCAGCTGTTGTGGGTGATCATCTGTTGTTGTGATCATTGTTGTGATGACTGTTGTGTGATGATCATCTGTTGTGGTGATCAGCTGTTGGTGGTGATCAGCTGTTGTTATGGTGATCAGCTGTTGGTAATCAGCTGCTGCATTAATCTTGTGACGGGCGGCAGGTTCAATGGGCCCAGACGTAATAGGCTCCGAGGCTTAGAGCAGCCCCCTCCTCCCTGGTCTAATCATTGGATTATGTCCAATCCTATGGACCCCTGATCTAAGGCGCACCAAACCTAATGGTGAAGTTATGCATTAGGGACAGGACTCATTAGTACTTAACCCGTAGCTACCACCTGTTTTATTTTATTTTGTTCACGTGTGTGTGTGTGTGTGTGTGTGTGTGTGTGTGTGTGTGTGTGTGTGTGTGTGTTCTCTTTGCCCATTCCATCGTTACTCAACTTTCTCCTTCATGTGTCTCACTAGGAGAGAGAGAGAGAGAGAGGGGGGGGGGGGGGGGGGGGGGGGGGAGAGATTATTATAAAATCAGAGTGGTCATTACTCTCTTAATTACACCATAATTACTTGATATCAACCACTATTAATTGGGGTTTTATCGTCTCATTAACACTTATCTAATTGTAGTTATTATCGAGGGGGGTGATGGGTGGGGTATTTGGGGTTTGGGGTATGAGGAGACGGGGTGGGGGTGATGAGGAGTTAAAGATGTATACGTTGATGGAGATTTAATATATTGGGGTGATGGGGAGACGGGTGGGGAAGAAAGTTATTCTATTCATTATTTATTTTTTCTTAGGTTAGGTTATTAGGTTGGTTAGGTTTGGTTAGGTTAGGTTTGGTTGTAGTTAGGTTTGGTTAGGTTAGGTTACTGTTGGGTTACGTAGGTTTGGTTAGGTTGTATGTAGGTTAGGTTGGAGTAGAAGGAGGTTGGGTTAGGTACATCAGACAAGACATGTCTTCACGTGTCCCACCATACATATCTCAGGAACGAATATACAACATAGTACGTATGGTGTGTGTGTGTGTGTGTGTGTGTGTGTGTGTGTGTGTGTGTGTGTGTGTGTGTGTCATTAATTTGGCACTCCGATCTCCAGGTTCATATGTTGTACGATTGTCTCTCTCTCTCTGGTGAGATAATTACAGAAAACTTAAGGTAGATTGTAAGACCTAACCTAAACAGACCAACCACCTATTAGATCCGTCGAGTTGTCGTGGTATGGTAGTGTGTCGTAGGTTCGTGGTGGTAGTGT
>NW_024722299.1:22500-35872 GCF_018991925.1 Homarus americanus
ATACATACCTGTGTGTGTGTGTGTGTGTGTTAGTGCTCTGACCTGTGACACCTGGACCTTAGACGACCTGCTGGCCCACCTCAGTGCCTCTGTTAGTCTTGTGGTCATCCCAAGTGATTATAGTAGTCTGTAATGACTGGTGTCTCTAAGATTGAAATTAGCGTGTTAATGAGTGCCTGAGTGGGGGGGAGAGTGCCACAGTGGGGTAGGAAGTGCCTGAGTGGGGGTAGAGAGTGCCAGAGTGGGGGTAGGAAGTGCCAGAGTGGGGGTGAGAGTGCCAGAGTGGGGTAGGGAGTGCCAGAGTGGGGGTAGGGGAGTGCCAGAGTGGGGTGAGGTGCCACAGTGGGGGTAGAGAGTGCCACAGTTTTGTAGGGGAATGGAGTGGGGGTAGGGAGTGCCACAGTGGGGGTGAGAGTGCCACAGTGGGGGGTGAGGAGTGCCAGAGTGCCACCACAACCACAACTACCACAATCACACCTCCACGACCACTCAGCAGCAAACGAATTAGTGCCTATCCTTAGAAACCTGTTGGCCCTTCACCAGGAAGTGTAATGGGTCCTGTTTATATCTGTTAAGGGGTAATGTCTGTTAACGGGAGATAATGCTCATGTCTTCATCATTAACTACACGCTTGGGTTAGGTTAGGTTAGGTTAGGTTAGGTTAGGTTAGGTTAGGTTAAAGTTAGGTTAAGTTAAAGTTAAGTTAGGTGGAGATTATTAGTAGTGGGGGGGGGACAATGACGCACGCTGGGGTAGACGTGGACTATTCAGCGCACGTCAAGCCCTCATAGCGTGGATTCTGCCCTGATTCCTGGCGCCGGCCGGGCACCACCGCCCACCCTGCCAGCACCTCAGTCAACTCCCCCTCACCCACCAGGAGCAGGGTGTGGGTGGTGGAGGAAGGAGGGGTGTTGGGTGGTGGAGGAAGGAGGGGGTGTGTGGGTGGTGGAGGAAGGAGGAGTGTGGGGGAGTGGTGGAGGAAGGGATGGAGGAGGGAGGAGGGTGTGTGGAGGTGGTGGAGGAAGGAATGGAGGGAGGGAGGAGGAGGTGTGTGGGGGGTGTGGTGGAGAAGGGATGGGGAGGGAGGAGGGTGTGTGGGTGGTGGAGGGGGAGGGGAGGGAGGAGGTGTGTGGAGGTGGTGGAGGAAGGAATGGAGGAGGGAGGAGGGGTGTGTGGAGGTGGTGGAGGAAGGAATGGAGGGAGGGAGGTGGTGTGTGTGGGGGTGGTGGAGGAAGGGATGGAGGGAGGGAGGAGGTGTGTGGGGGTGGTGGAGGAAGGGATGGAGGAGGGAGGGAGGAGGTGTGTGGGGGGTGGTGGAGGGGGGAGGGATGGAGGGGAGGAGGAGGTGTGTGGGGTGGTGGATGGAAGGGATGGAGGGAGGGAGGAGGTGTGTGTGGGGTGGTGGAGGGGGAGGAGGTGGTGTGGGGTGGTGGAGGGAGGGATGGAGGGAGGGAGGGGGTGTGGGGGGTGGTGGAGGGAGGGATGGAGGGGAGGGAGGGAGGGGTGTGTGGGGGGTGGTGGAGGGAGGGATGGAGGGAGGGAGGAGGTGTGTGGGAGTGGTGGAGAGGGATGGAGGGGAGGGAGGAGGTGTGTGGGTGTGGTGGAGGGAGGGAGGGATGGAGGGAGGGAGGGAGGAGGTGTGTGGGGGTGGTGGAGGGAGGGATGGAGGGGAGGGAGGGTGGTGTGTGGGGGTGGTGGAGGGAGGGATGGAGGGAGGGGGAGGTGGTAGTAAATCATATACATTTCATAAGTGCAAAACCAATACAATGATGTGTGTAGGTTGAGATGATCTGGTGATGTAGGTCAGAGAGAGATGAAAGGGAGAGAGAGGGAGAGAGAGGGGAGAGAGGGGGAGATGAAGGGAGAGAGGGAGATGAAGGGAGAGATGAAGGAGGAGAGAGGGAGAGAGAGATGAAGGGAGAGAGAGGGAGATGAAGGGAGAGAGGAGATGAAGGGAGAGAGGGAGATGAAGGGAGATAACGAGAGAGAGGGAGATGAAGGGGAGGGGGAGGAGATGAAGGGGAGAGGGAGGGAGATGAAGGGAGAGGGGAGATGAAGGGAGAGAGGGAGATGAAGGGAGAGAGGAGATGGAAGGGAGAGAGGGAGATGAAGGGAGAGAGAGGAGGGAGATGTGAAGGAGAGAGGGAGATGAAGGGAGATAGCAGGAGAGAGGAAGGGGAGAGGGAGGAGATGAAGGGAGAGGGAGGGAGATGAAGGGAGAGAGGGGGAGATGAAGGGGGAGAGAGAGAGGGAGATGAGAGGAGAGGGAGATGAAAGGAGAGAGGGAGATGAAGGAGATGGCTGAGGAGATGAAGGGAGATAACGAGGAGAGGAGATGAAGGGAGAGAGAGGAGATGAGAGGGATGACGAGAGAGAGAAAGAGATGGGGAGATGAGAGGGAGATAACAGGGGAGGCAGGAGAGACAGAGAGAGCGTTTGGTGTTGGGTAGGTCAAAACACAACATTTCCAAAGAATTTAGCTGAAGGACTCTTAGCTGAGACTGAAGGACTCTAGCTGAAGGACTCTGAGGACAGATGGACTTAAGCTGAAGAACTCTTAAGCTGAAGGACTTAAGCTGAAGGACTTAAGCTGAAGGACTTAATCTAAAGGACTGAGGCTGAAGGAAACTTGGGCTGGTGGGCGTGGTTGGTAGTGACAGTGGGTGGTGGGCGTGGTTGGTAGTGACAGTGGGTGGTGGGCGTGGTTGGTAGTGACATTGGGTGGTGGGCGTGGTTGGTAGTGACAGGGGGTGGTGGGCGTGGTTGGTTGTGACAGCCGATGGTGGGCGTGGTTGGTAGTGACAGTGGGTGGTGGGCGTGGCGTAGCAGAAGATAGGTGGTTGTGACAGTAGTGTACGTGGTGTGAGGAAGGTGGGGTAGTGGTGGAGAGGGGAGATCTTGGTGGGTAGTGTGGTGGGGTAGGAGGAGGGTATGTGTTGTTGGTGGGGTAGGGGGGCACGTCACACAAAGGCACTAGGGTTTACACAGGCCAGGCTCAGCTCCCTTATGCTGGTGCCACTTTCGAGAAACTCCGGGAAGGTGGTGCCAGGTCCCGCGGTTTTTACCTCCAGTACGTGCAGGTATGTGCCAATTCTCTGGGTGCCGCCCCCCGTTGCCACCGCCCCCCGCCATCGTCGTCCCCCCGTCGCCGCCCCGGACGATCATGTGTGAGAGCCAGCGAATCTTATTGACACCGGCACCCCGTTCATTTTTTCAGCGGGTCGTTGGGTCGCCCACTTTGAGGAAGCGCGCATTGCATATAAAAGGCGGAGGGGGGGCAGCGTGGCCCAACACTCGCTTGTGGACCAGCGACCAGTAAAGGTGTGGTGCAGAACTACTAACGGGTGCAAGTTTGTGTTATAGTGGTGCACCGAGCATCGAATGGCAGAATTGGAAAACAAGAATCTCGTCTTCACATATGTTATCCTCATCGCGTTCTTAGTGGTGCTATACATGTTCCTGGAGGGGCTCGTGTTTTAATAACATGAGCTTATAACCCTTACCCTCTCCACACCCTTCCCTCACCCAACCTCAGTGACGTAGTTTGATCACGCTCCAGCGTATTCTCGCCCCTGTCTTCCCCTCGGTGTCAAGCCAAAGTTCTCCACCTCTCCCGTGGCAGTAAAAGGGACCACACGACCTCCCAATATCTGCATCCTCCCTCCTTGACCCAGTCCAAGGATCGCAGGAACTTCTCTCCCCACCCAAGGCCCCACGAATTATTGACCCCAACTCACGGATTGTTGTCGTGATGGAGAACCAGTCCCTGGCCAGCACTTACTTCATCCTCCTCTCCTGCCTCGCCCTCCTCTACGTCGTCCTCGAGGTACTCTAAACACCACACTACTACACAGTGTTACGTGACTACCTGAAGCACAAGTTGACTTCCCACCACCTGACTGAGAAAGTTGTCAGGATTGAGCCATAACTCACCGAAGATGATTGACACAGAGAACAAGTCTCTCGTTTACACCTACGGCATACTCTTGGCGTTCCTGGTGGTGCTGTACTTCTTCATGCAGGGCACCTTCTTCTAACTCCTACATATTGTTATAGTTTATTGTTGCGAGTTATTACAGTAAATACCAAGATGGCCGTCAGTGAGCATCAGAACCTAGGCTACACCTACATCATTCTCCTGACCTTCCTCTTCGTGCTTTACCTGTTGTTGGACAGCGCCTTCTTCTGAACACTTACACTCAGCAAGAGAGAACTCCGACGTGTTCATCGTTGTTCACAAGTGTTCCAGACTCCTTCAACATGGATGAAAACAAGAGTATTGGCTATACTTACCTCATCCTGGTAGCCTTCCTGGTGGCTCTTTACGCCATCCTGGAGGGAGCTTTCTACTGAGCCCCCTGTCTGTGTTGTGAGAGGCAGTCAAGATGCCTGGCAGTGAGAACACCAGCTTGTTTAACAACTACATCGTGTTGATCGTCCTCCTGGTGGCTCTCTACGTGTTCGTCGGCGGCTCCACCAGCTGAGGTTAAGAGTCATCACCGGGTTAATTAACTCTTAAGACAAATATAGAACTTCTCGACAAAAAAAGATGGAAATTGTTGAACAGCGGAACTTATTCTACTCTTATATTGTCTTCATGGCGGTCGTCTTTACTTTCTACATCAAGTTTGAAGCAGCCATCTTTTAAGAGAGAAAACAGCAGACGCCCACCAGCCATGGAGACTCAGGTGTTCTGTTGTACATATGCCGTCCTCTTGTGTTTCCTTCTGGTCGTGTACACAGCCTTCCAGATCTGATCCACACACAAGACAGCTCTGCTAACACGATCGTCAAAAAACTCAAGTTATAACACCGAAAACAATAAATCACCATATCCTCAGGACCAAGACACTCGCCCTTGAGTACTCCCGAGGATAACCCCGAATACGCTGGAGATCCTTGTCCTTTCTGCTTGTAGTTCCCAGTACCACCCATTCCAAAATCTTCACTCCCACCTTCAGTCCTAACGAGTGTGAAAGATTTTGAGAGTTTTCCAGTCGACGCTGTTACTTACTTTGGATCATCGCCGCCTGTAGACATCATTCTCAGTGGTAATGTAATGTCGTGTGGCCAGTGATGAAGATACTTAAGTCATACCTCTTGTTTATATTGTTTTTATTGATAATTTAATGGCAAATTTTTGTTCAGTGTGATAATGTCAGGGTTTCTGTTTCTGCTCACAGCTCTCCAGCATTCATCAGCGTCTTCGCCAAGAGGAACAGCAGTGAAGATGGTCGCCTCTTGAGCTCGACAATAATATCTCTACTGTACAAACGGACTTGCCTTCATCAATGCTGTCAAAGAAAGAACTTTTGAAATATTTTCGTAGTAACAGTATTTTGGATACATTTCTCTTAAAGTATTTTAGCCTTTGTTCTTTAAGGTGATATATATGTAACTAGTGAGGCAGCACCGTACATCATGGATTTATACCTCCTGTCACCAGTATTTTTAAAGAAAATGATTCGTAGGCCTTCAGCCACACCTGAAGGTGACCCGGAAGCCCTCCCGCCGGAAGACACGTTGAGGCTCCTGGGTCATGACGAGGAAGGTAACGCCGAGGTGGACTACGAGGCGGAAATGGAGGCAGCGGCCTGGCGGGGTCGGCGGCGGTCTAGCCTGGACCGAGTTCTGCGTCAACACGCTTACATCATCATCTGCGTCCTGTGCTACGCCTGTACACTGCCGGGCCACAGGACCTGAGGCACCGCCCACACCGCCACACGTCTGCGCCTACGACACAGGGAAGACTTTTCCCCACAAAGAGAGTTGGATATGATAGCTTGTAAATAAAGCTATGGGCGTTTTGGTTATATTCCAAGAATTTATCAGACATTTTGTAATATAGGCTTTTAAGGCTCGCACAGATTATATTCATTCGTGATATAGGAAAGAGTTAGAGCAGTGTTTGTGATATAATAACATATTGATTATCTTACAGTAGGTGTAGCCTGGTAGAGCGAACACCTTATCTCTCTAGTCATCTGACAGTTGTTGCTGTTGGTAAATATCATTGATGAGCATTGTACATATATACAGCACTTGGTAGCAGTGAGGAGCTGAAGTGTGTTTTGTTGTTGTTATTGTCATGTAGTTCAGCATAAGACAGAGGCTGACCTTTAGCTACCCCGTCAGCACATAGCAAGTCCCCATTACTGTTAGTGTAGACAAGTGGATAGTGCCTGGCGTTTTAACTATACACCGTCAGCAGTTAATGGTCTTTTAGCCCACTTGACACTGTAATCCAAATAATAGTTTCTCTCCGGCATAAAAGGACTTAAAAAGAGCCAGTACTTCCCGGGAGAGTCTGTAGTCTTCCTGTAGGTGTAGCTTAAGTAGCCACTCCAGCTCCCCCTTCTGCAGTAGTAGATGGTAGAGTCTTTTAACACGTTGGTCACCTGACAATATAAAGTTCCTATTAATATTTTTTTTTATTACTTTTACTTTACTTTACACTTTTACTTTATCTGCCAAACTTTGCTCAAATCAACACCCTCTTTTACACTGTGCTTTAAACTGGTGCATACTGTATAGGGGACGAGCTAGTGTTTTGTATAGGAGGTAGAGTCAATTAACTAACTTACGCTACTATTTTCAGTCTATTTTCCGGCAGCTTATACAAAATACAATACTACTTTACCTTGCAACAATAACATGACTTTATTGCTATGATTTACCGCTATTTTTTTAACAGACTCAACAGCTATGCAATACTAAGCAATGGTGTTTGATATGTTACTATTATTATTATTATTATTATTATTATCACTGTTAATTTATTATCCATAGGCAACTACCAATCGCCACCTGTTATTTTGTCAATTTTGTTTACATAGATAATTAATTATTTGTGCTACCTGTTAATTAAGCCAACAGGTGTGAAGAGACTAACCTGAGGTAGTTAGTTATCAGACGACCCAAAATGAGTATCAGGGCGATTGTTTGTATGAAAGTAGATATATAAACTTTTTTATATCTGTATTCATTAATAAATACTTTTATTTTGTAAGACTTTGAGTATTTCCTGATGGTCTTGTTTTGTACTTTTATCTTTTATGGGGTTGAAAGTTTTGTTTTTTCATGTGGTTTAGATTTTCGTTGTTTTATTTATTGTATTTTTTTTATATCTGGTTTAAGGTGGAGCTTTTGTTAAATTGGTTCAAAGTTCATATTTTTAGTAAAGTTTATTTCTTGCAAAGTTTTATAGGTTCAAAGTAAATGGTTTATTGATTCAAAGTAGATGATTTTTTTTACAAAGTTTCATCGACTCAAAGTTTCATTAATTGTGTGCGGAGTCCAAGGTAGATAATTTTCTCAAAGTATATTTTGTTTTCATATTTATTAAGTTAGATTGCGTTAGGTTAGAGTAGGTTAGGTTAGAATAGGTTAGGTTAGCGTAGGTTAGAGTAGGTTAGGTTAGCGTAGGTTAGGTTAGAGTAGGTTAGGTTAGAGTAGGTTAGGTTAGAGTAGGTTAGGTTAGCGTAGGTTAGGTTATTTTAGCGTAGGTTAGAGGAGGTTAACTTACGTTTGGTTGTGTTTGGTTAGAGTAGGTTAGGTTAGATTTGGTTGGGTTAGGTTAGGTTTCAATATATACAAAAGAGTGCCAATATAAACAAACAAACCGAGGAAAGCCATTGTAAACAAGAACGTGGGCGCCATGTAAACACAGAAATGGACAGGGCCTAGGCGTAGCCCAGAGGCATAAGGCGTGAACAAACATAGAGAGAGAGAGAGAGAGAGAGAGAGAGAGAGAGAGAGAGAGAGAGAGAGAGAGAGAGATTTACTACACACAACACGGTACAGACATATTCAGAATAAACACAGTTGGTTTGGTTACTACAACAGGACTTTTGTTTGTGTATATATATATATTATTTTTTTATTTGTAGATGTAAAACGAGAGAAAGAATGAAAGTAGGGATGGAATGATAAGAGAAAGAGACTAGAGGACAATGGGGTAGAGAGAAAGGGGAGAAAGGAGAAGAGAGAGAGAAAGGGGAAGAGAGAGAGTAAAAGAGAAGGGTGAAGAGAGGGGGGAGAGAAGAGGAAGAGAGAGACAAGGGGGAAGAGAGAGAGCAGGAGATAAATGGGAAGACAGAGACTTGAGAAAAAGAGTGGGAGGGAAAGGAGAGAGAGAGAGAGAGAGCACACGTCAACATAAACCAACTCAGGTAAACAACACTACACCTATTAACAGTCCTTTTACCTGCGTTAATTAACTCTTAAGTCAATCTATGAAAGCAGCGTAGACATGTGTAATTAAACCTTCTCTGCGAAATACTAAATTAAAAAAAAAAATATTGATATCTTCATTGTCATCAGCTGGAGTGGAATAACATTTTCTGTGACCGATGAACTGAGAGGCGGTTTACGGAGGGTCGACTATGGTATTTGAGCCTTTAGTTACCCTCTGGACGTAAGGGAACAGTTTAGAGTCGATGACCAGAGAGTATTGTCAGGAATTACACCCATAATGGACCACTGTGGTTGTTTCACCAGGCTTGTGTATAGTGCTTAACTAGAACGGCGATTGTGTGTCTGTCTGTGTTGGTCTCTGTGTACGTGCGTGAGTCTGGATGTGTGAGTGTTTCTTTACTTACACATATCTTACTGTTAGTTATTCTTGCACATGTAATGATTAATACTGACATGACCATTTTCTTTACATTAAACTGATCCAGAGGTAAGGCACTCATTAAGTCAGCTCTTCCGATATCAGAGACTGGGGGAAAAAAACATATTTACAATCCTCAAGTTCCCGTGATTAATGTCTTTCCATACTCGAAGAAGATAAATATGTGAGTTTACCCTCTCATGTTCCACCTGGTGCCGTTTTCTTTCATTTCAGTAAGTAAATGAAATCCTGGTGCCGTTTTCCTTAGAGTTTTAATTACCGCTGTTAAGTTCTGGTACTTCATTTAGTAATATATGAAAAATAACCTTAAAGTTAGAATTATTTACTATTTGCTCTGGGTTAGGTTTGGTTAGGTTAGGTTAAATTAGGTTTGGATAATTGGGTTAGGTAAGGTTAGGTTAGGTTATATCATATAGCTTAGATTAAGTTGAATTGTATGGGTTAAATTAGATTAGGGCAGGTTGGATCATCTGTGTTAGTTTAAGTTAGGGTAAGTTAAGGTTAGGTTAAGTTAGGGTAAGTTAAGGTTAGGTTAAGTTCGATTATTTACAATTACTTACTAAGCTATTATGGGTTGCCATGAGGTGAAGTCTGGAAGTTAAAAGTTGTGAAAGTTTAAAGTTGTATTTTTTTTACTTTGGTTGTATAAACTTTGTCCAACATAACCAGTCAGTGTTAATAATGTTTAATAGCCAGTGAAGAGCAGTAACTTTGACTCGAGTGTTTAATGTGGTGAAGTAGTCAGCGTGATGAGTTACTGTATAGGCTGGTTATATACTTTTGTGCTTCAATAATTTAGGTTTTTAAACACGTACCGCTAAGTCAGATTATAGTTGGAGTTCTCAAATAGCTCTCTCTCTCTCTCTCTCTCTCTCTCTCTCTCTCTCTCTCTCTCTCTCTCTCTCTCTCTGGTGTATGTAAATAAAGGCGTAATAGCTTTGGCAAACATACAGGTTATTGTTTATCTGTTTATTTATTTGTTTAAATATTTATTCTCATAGTTGGGATGTCGGTAAATTTTTACTTTAGGACATGAGTCCCGAGGGGTTGACCAATATGCTTTTCCAATGTATTTTGGTGTGTTTTAAACGAATCTGACCTTCATTTGGGGCAGGAGGTACTGGATTTTGCCACACCAATAATGGGGGAGAGACTGGAAAATAGGGGTTTTCGGGTGGGGGAGAAAACGGAAACGAGTCATCTAACCTAACCTAACCTAACCTAACCTAACCTAACCTAACCCCCGGACCCCCGGTAGGCCAAACTTAAACTAACCTAAATGTCTCGGTAGTTCAAAACTTTGGGGCGCGCCATGTCTGAAAGTACAATACCTTAGTTAGAAGTGGAAGGACCCGGGATATGTAAGAACTGGATAGATTGATCGTCTTTCTCATAAAACTCGGCAATATATACTTAAAATAATCGTAGGAACTCAAACGACAACCAACCTCCACCACGGCCACTGTGAAACTGGTCAATTAAATTAAAATCGTGCCCAGGCTGCTGCTTTTGAAAAAATAAATAAAATGTGATTTGTCGAAAAAAAATCGTGAAATGATATCGATACCTCATTGGTCACGACTGGATGACGTCAGTCAGTATTGCGCATGCGTGATGCGCCGATAACATCTCTTCACAGACGAAGACTGAACACTACGTAAAATCAATTAAATTCAATTGTGTCGCTATTATCCATTTTCGCCCGGTATATATGGGGCTCAAAACGCTCAGAATAACGAGACGTAAATTTTTCAGTAGTTTATAACTTGGGGGGGGGGGGGCTAGGTCCTAAAGTAAAATAATACCGGGATGACCTCCAACAACTACAGGGCCACTAATGCTATTTTAAAATTAGTTGGCCAGAGTAACAGCTGTGGCGATAGTACGTTTTCCTTGTCTGTCCCTCACGCCTTGGTACCCCCTGGTGAGAGAAAACGGCCTCCCTTCCCAAGCACAGTTTTCAGGGTACACTTTGATAGACTATAAAGGTCTGATATATTTTGATTGAGTGAGTGAGCGTTTCAATTTGCCTTTTTTATTATACTAAGCTTATTCATCTCTTATTCATCTCTTATTCATCTCTTATTCATCTCTATTCATGTCTTATTCATCTCTATTAATCTCTTATTCATCTCTATTCATCTTTGTTATAAATTTTCATTCTGTTTGGTGGAGTTTATCTTAAGTGTTTGGTTGTGTGTGTGTGTGTGTGTGTGTGTGTGTGTGTGTGTTTGGTGGTCGTGTGTGTGTGTGTTTGGTTGAAGGCAGTATTATTATTGTGTGTTTGGTCGTGTGTGTGTGTGTGTGTGTTTAGAGTGGCCCGTATGGTGGCTGTGTGTGTATGTTCAATATGTGTGTGTGTGTGTGTGTTTGGTCGTGTGTGTTTGTTGTGTGTGTGTGTGTTTGGTCGTGTGTGTGTGTGTTTGGTGTGTGTTTGGTCGTGTGTGTGTGTGTTTGGTAACAACTTATCTTTCAAGTTTTCAAGTGTTTTGTTGTTTGTGCATGACATCAGTGTACACTGTAGCTGTTGTTGTGTTGCTGAGCGACACACCCACACACACACACACACGCACACACACACACACACACACACACACACACACACACACACACCCACACACACACCCACACACACACACACACCCACACACACACACACACACACACACACCCACACACACACACACACCCACACACGCTGAAGACTAGCCACCTTCAGTTTATTTCACTTGATAAATAAACACCCTAAAATTACCAAGGGGTTAGGTTAGGTAGGTTAGGTTAGGTTAGGTTAGTTAGGTTAGGTTAGGTTAGGTAGCAAAATACATCTTACGTTAGTTTACTGGTATTTTGTATAGAAATATAATAAAGTATTGATATTTTTGCCTGTTTTAACTCGATCTAAATCATCGTCTTTCTTTCTTTTCACTGATAGTGTTTTTTGGTGAGGGATGACAAGTTCTAGCCGATCAGTGGCGAAGAGGATAAAAGTAAACGTACATTAGTTAGAGCGACTCTCTATAGAAAACGGGTCTCCCACAATATTTTCTGGACAGACTGCATTAAACACGACAGCAATTATGTTCATCGAGTCCATTCCTCAAAATGAACTCTGTTGCATCGACACTTAGCTTCCCTGATCCTCGGCACCTGGACAGTAATTCCCTGCAGAACTTGTGTGGAATATCTGGTGCTGTGGATGGAATTGAATCGTTTATGGTTTAATTACAGTTCTGGCTAGTGGGTTTTCCTTCAGCCACGGTAGTATTGGTGGTCGTTCTTCTCTTCGCTTATATGTTATAGGTAGTTGTAAATAAAGTCTTATATGTCCCAACTCATAACACTGTCGGGATTATATGAAAAACTCTTAATAAATGACTTAATATTTATTGTTATTGGAGAAGTTATGACGACCTGTGGTGTAATGGTCAGCATATGCGCATCGCAAGTAAGAAGACCCGGGTTCGATCCACGGGCAGGGTGAAACTGGCAAGTTCATTTACGCCATTTGCCTCTGTCTACCCAGCGGTAATTGGGGACCTGGATGTTAATCGATTTGTGATCGTATTCTGGGGTAATGGTTAGCCAGTGCAGTTGGTGAGTTGTCCGGTCTTCGGACTACCCTGACACTGGGTCATGCAGCTCGTTAACTCAGGGTGTGGTTATGGTGTTGGTGACCACTTTCACACCTTAAATAAATTTACGCCTAGGTGGGCCTCTTTGGGACGGTATCGTTACACGAAGGGCAACCATTATTATATATAGGTTAGCTTAGGTCATTTCAGATCAGCTTAGGTAGGTCAGGTCAGATTAGGTTAGAATAGGTTAATATTAGGTTAGGTTATGTTTAGTAGTTAATTTTCAGGTGAAATAGCCTCTGACACAAACACAACAGAGAAAGTTTGCATAGGCCTACAAATTAAAAGAAAATTTCTATTACACATTTGGAGTATAATCGCGTTATGTCCCATCACCCGGGAGGCTGTAGTGGAAGATTGAGCAGACTGAGGTACACACAGCCACGAGCTTGAGCCCATTTCGTGTAGACAGTTGTGGAAGTATGTCTCTCTCTGTACTGAAGAGAAGGAGCGAGACTGAGGTTGTTTGTCAGATTTGCTAGGGTTGAAGTTAGGTTAAGGTTGTTTGTTTAGGTTAGGTTAGATTAGATTACGTTAGGTTAGGTAAGTTAGTTTAGGTTAGGCTAGATTAGATATGTTAGGTTAGATTAGATTAGATTAGATTAGATTATGTTAGATAAGGTTAGGTTAGGTTAAGGTTAGGTTAGGTTGAGGCGTCGTTCAACGAAGAAGTGAGCGAGACAGTTATGTATCACCATAAGGCAGCCTGGTGTCTCACCGGCTACGGTAAATTGTTTTAGCTGCTGGGTAAGAGTTCTGGTCCACTACTCACAAAATCTCACCTCAAGATTACGTGTCATTGTGCGTCAATGCGTCTTTTGCGTCACTGTCCGTTCGTCATTGCGTCCACGAGTCATTGTATCCATGTGTCCATAAGTTTATCTGACCGTACATCAATGTGTCCATGCGTCAATACGTCTCTATTCAACCGTACATCAATGCGTCCATACGTGTGTGCGTCAATAATTTATATACGACCGTACGTAAATTCATCCATACGTTGTTCGTCCATACGTCCGACGTAACAGTAACATATATAAATACACACGATACAGGAGGTGAGAGCCAATCCTGACGAGCAATACGTAACCGATTATAA
>NW_024722300.1:0-12221 GCF_018991925.1 Homarus americanus
ACGGTATTGCTTCGTTCAGTTACGTATTGCTCATACATCAATCCATCCATCTATCCATTCACTGGCCCCATCTATCCACCCAATCAATCACTCAGGTCCTCAATAATAAATCGCCGTGACCCACAATTACAAGGTTACATGTCAGGCTATATGTAAACACTGCACCCCCCTCCTGTGTGTGTGTGTCGTACCTTCCTACACAGTCACTTTCTTCAGTGTCGTGTCGTACATAGGTCGTCTCTCCAAGGGTGAGTGATTCCGTTATCTACACCACGTGGTGGTTCGGTTGTGGGACACACACACACACACACACACACACACACACACACACACACACACACACACACACACACACACACACACTACAGTTTCTTGAGTGGACGTCTAGCCAAGCAGTGAGGTATCAGGGCTTGGTCTCTACATTCAACACCTCACCTGCGGTGTTCCCCAGGTATAGATGGGACCACTGTGCTTCCTCATCTGATCAACGACGCTCTATCGGACTCTCACGGGTGGAGAGTACGTGGATGACTGCACTGTGGGAGTTTCAGTGGACAACACGCAGACCTCATCGCTACAAGGCACCCTGGACAGGCTACAGGCGCTGGACCACGGAGTACAAGGTCACCATCAACCGCACCAAAACAGTAGTCATGCGCATCAATGCCGCCACCACTCCAGTGGAAGCCCCCAGCAGTCTCAGTGGGTGCCCATCCTCTCCAGCTGGTGCAGTCTGCCAAACTCTGGGTGTAACTATAGACAACAAACTTGACTGGAAGGCCCATGTAAATAACAGTCAAGGCAGCCTCATTACCGTCTCTACATGCTACGACGACTTAGGTCACCTTACCCACGCCAGAGCGAGACCATCTACCTTGCCTTTATTCTCCACCCAAACTAACTGTGTCGTCACCAGCCTGGTCGTCTTCTCAACTCCTGTATACTTCATTAATATACATATGTATACATACATACATACATACATGATTACACGGCCAGCCAGCTGGTTGTAGGAGGCCACAAGAGCTTTCTCCATCGAGGTCAGAAACTGGATCTTCTTGGAATATTAAACTTTTAAAAAATATTGTATCAATTTTCCACGTCCACTGTGATGCTTACCTCGTGTTACTAAAGAATATCCGTAAAAATATTAAACAGGTGTTGCAGCACTTAATTAACTCATCCAACACCACGGGGGTATATAAAAACACGAAAAGTTTCTCTGGAAAAATATATTACCCTCTGGTGAAGTGCGTGAAGACCTCGAGTTCAAGCTGAGGTCATCTCGGGTCATCACGTCGGTCACAGGGCTGGCGGGCACCTCCGCCACTGAGAATTACATATTTATGACAGTACAGTTCGGTCTCCTTCATCCTGGTGAACTTTAACAGCCGCGCTAATGTTTGTTTATGTCGTTAGTGCTGCCACCTAGCTGTGATGTATAATAATACCAAGGCCCAATTGGGGGCAGGATAAACGAGGCAGCTACCCAGGGCTCCTTAGTTACCTAGGGTCCCTGTTACTCAGGGCCCTAAAAATAAACCCTTACCTTGTACCCATAAAATAGGATTAGGTTAAGTTTTACTCTGTTAAGTTATATTTCGCAATATAAAAGAAAATATATGCTTTAGGGAGGAGGTCTTGGTCGAGTACTCAATCAACATCACACCCCTTGAAGGAATAGGTCGAGTACTCCATCAACATCACACCCCTTGAAGGAATAGGTCGAGGTACTCCATCAACATCACACCCCTTGAGGAATAGGTCGAGGTACTCCATCAACATCACACACCCCTGAGAGGGACTAGGTCGAGGTACTCCATCAACATCACACACCCTTGAGAGGACTAGGTCGAGGTACTCCATCAACATCACACACCCTTGAGAGGATTAGGTCAGTACTCCATCAACATCACACATCTTGCAGGAAATAGAAGCTTTCACATAACTAACCTTACACCTGCTGTCTCAAATATCACATACCACATACCTACACCACAAACACATAAATTAACCTCGAAAACAAACCTCCTAAAACTGAATTTAACAAGTTAGATATACAGAAATGTTTAATTAGGGTATATCACGAGACAGCTGCACATTTCGAAACTTTATTAAATTAGATTCACGTCGACTTGATAAATGATGCTCGCTGGCAACTGTTCACCTAGTTAACTGTATCTCGAGGTATAATAATTTGATACATATGTGTTTAGGTTTATCTGATGTAAATACTTTCTAATTACTGTGGGTTCTCGTTTGGTTAGGTTAGGTCAGGTCTGAAGTGACTGGTAAATTGTCTTCATAAACGATCATTAACCTCACAATTGGAGAAAGTAGTTGTACGTGTGTGTGTGTAGAGAGAGAGAGAGAGAGAGAGAGAGAGAGAGAGAGACATTCATACAGGCATCTTCCCACCTCAGACTCGTCAACAATAACAACTCCTCTCCGATAGGTGGATCACGTCTTGACCTCCACCACAACAAGAGGTCGCTGGGTCAAATCAATTTCTTCCTATTATTATTTAACGACGTAATATATTTTTTTTTCAATCAATTATAATAACCCAATTATCTCTTTGTTGATTAATCGTAAGTTAGATTTGATTTTAAACTTACGATTATTTCTGTAATGTGTGAAGATGGATTAATTTAGTAACAATAATAATAATAATAACAATCTATTAACACACCTACAGGAATAACACCGCCTTGAATAATCTCCAATAGCAAATAGCAAAATATATTAATAGACGATAATAGGAAAATAGAAGCAACAGATTATTATAGAAGGGTTTATAAATTATGATAGTCTAGGAAAGTGACATAATGAATCTATAACAATTAATAATAAGTAAAAATAAAAAAATAAAAATAGTAAAAATGAGTAGAAAAAAATAAATAAATAAATAAAAGTTAAGAATCAGTCAATATGAAAATAGGAAAAATCACATGATTTTTTTACAAAGTTTGAAGTTTAGAAATACAACAGACTCTCAGAACCAGGAAGACTCGACCAACTGTTTACAAGGAGATGCTGTTGAGAATAATATTTTTAAGGAACGAGATGTTATAAGTTAAAAGAACAGAGTAGAGATTGTGTATTATTAAAGGTCAACATGTGTGTGTGTGTGTGTGTGTGTGTGTGTGTGTGTGTGTGTGTGTGTGTGTGTGTGTGTGTGGGACTTTACCGTTTCCTCTGGTAAGTTGGGCAGCTGTGGAGGAAAGGTGACAGAAAGGGGGGAGAGTGGTGAGGAATGGGGAAAAGAGTGAAGGGATGGGGGGGTGAGGGGAGAGAGGGAGGAGGGTGAGGGAGAGGGAGGGAGGGGTGAGGCGAGAGGGAGGGTGAAGGGATGGGGAGGGGGTGACCTCAGCGCTTATTGCCTCTCTACTTTACCCTTCCTCCTGTCCCCCCTCCCCTCCTCCTCCCACCTAGCGACATAACACCACCCCTTTCCCCCTCCTCACCTCCCTCTCCCTCCCCAAAAAAACCTTCCCTCCTCCTCCTTACCCTTCCCCACCCTCCTCCTCACCTCTCCCCCTTACCCCTCCCCCCTCTCCACAATTACACACCCTTGTTCATTACTACACCTCGGGACAAGTCTGGGGGATTCTGTAGCCGCCTCAACTTCATGGTACGATAATTTAACCTCTTGAGTACGAAATATTAACCTCTAGTACGATATTTTGACCTCTTGAGTACGATAATTTAAACTTTGGTACGATAACTTAACCTCATGAGTACGATATCTTAACCCCTTGAGTACAATAATTTAAATTCTTGAGTACGATAACTTAACCTCATGAGTACGATAAACTCATTGGTACGATATATTAACCACTTGAGTACGATAACCTCATGATATATCTAACTCTTGGTCGATATTAACATGAGTCGATAACAACCTCATGAGTACGATATCTTAAACTCATTGAGTACGATATATTAACCACTTGAGTACGATAACTTAATCTTTTCAAAAGGACTGATAATGTACTCACAGTAGTTATGCCATCGTACTCAAAGGGTTTTATTATCACTTTGAATACAATAACATAACCCTGATTTAACCCCTTGATTACGATTATATAACCTTGCAACCCCCCTTTGAGTACAACGTCATCACACTGAAGGAAACAGGTCATAGTTCCATACATATTTATACATAGAACCCCACAAACATACATAACACCAGGAATAATTACACATATACATAGATAATACACATATATATTAAGTGCTCATGGTGTAGCGGTTATCACATCTGTCTAACACACAGAAGGTCCCAGGTTCGAGCCCTGGTGAGCACAGCGAGTTTTTTGTACTAGACTATCAAGAATAATTACATCTACATACATACATACTTACATATATACACACTTACATGCTTATACATAGATTACTTACATACATACATTACTTACATACATACATTACTTACATACATAGATTACTTACATACATAGATTACTTACATTACTTACATACATACATACATACAACTTCAGGTAAACATTATCCCAGATATACAAAGGTACATAGATTTTTACTCTTACACTCGCAGCCTTTCATACACACATACACAAACACGACGTATACAATCACAGACACATACACACATACTTACATGTACACATACAATGTGTACATTGAAAATAGTAATCCCCAGCCAAGGTATACCACCACTACCACCACCACCACCACTACTACTACCACCACTACTACTACCACCACCACTACCACCACCACCACCACCACTACTACTACCACCACTACTACTACCACCACTACTACTACCACCACCACTACCACCACCACCACTACCACCACCACCACCACCACTACTACCACCAGCTACTACCACCACCACTACCACCACCACCACCACTACTACCACCACCACTACTACCACCACCACTACCACCACCACCACTACTACTACCACCTCTACTACCACCACTACTACTACCACCACCATTACCATCATTACCACTACCACCATTACTACCACTACTACCACTATCGCCATCACTACCACCATTACCACTACCACCACCACCACCCCGCACCCGTCATGAACCAGTTGGTGTGTGTGTGTGTGTGTGTGTTGTGTGTGTGTGTGTGTGTGTGTGTGTAAGCAGATTATATTTCATGCAGGTAACCTTTCATAACCTGTCTTGGTACACCTCCCTCCTCCTCACCTGTCTTTCTCACCTCCTCACCTGTCTATTTTACCTCCTTCCTCACCTGTCTCTCTCCACCCCTCCTTCTTACCTGTCTCTCACCCCTCCTCACCTGTCTATTTCACCCCCCTCCTCCTCACCTGTCTCTCACCCTCCTCCTCACCTGTCTCTCACCTCCTCCTCACCTGTCTCTCCTCCCTCCTCACCTGTCTCTTTTTACCCTCTTCCTCACGTCTTCTCTCACTCCTCACACGATTTGACAGGTTAAAGCTAGTACCTGTGACTCTACCATAACCATAGTACCTGTGACTCTACCATAACCTAGTACCTGTGACTCTACCATAACCTAGTACCTGTGACTCTACCATAACCTAGTACCTGTGACTCTACCATAACCTAGTACCTGTGACTCTACCATAACCATAGTACCTGTGACTCTACCATAACCTAGTACCTGTGACTCTACCATAACCTAGTACCTGTGACTCTACCATAACCATAGTACCAGCTCTACCCATAACCTAGTACCTGTGACTCTACCATAACCTAGTACCTGTGACTCTACCATAACCTAGTACCTGTGACTCTACCATAACCATAGCACAGGACTCACCATAACCATAGTACCTGTGACTCTACCATAACCTAGCACCTGTGACCTCTACCATAACCCAGCACCCAGACTCTACCATACCCAAAGTACCTGTGACTCTACCACAACCATAGCACCTGTGACTCTACCATAACCATAGTACCAGGACTCTACCATAACCTAGTACCTGTGACTCTACCATAACCTAGTACCTGTAACTCTACCATAACCATAGTACCTGTAACTCTACCATAACCATAGTACCTGTGACTCTACCATAACCATAGTACCTGTGACTCTACCATAACCTAGTACCTGTGACTCTACCATAACCTAGTACCTGTAACTCTACCATAACCATAGTACCTGTAACTCTACCATAACCATAGTACCTGTGACTCTACCATAACCATAGTACCTGTGACTCTACCATAACCTAGTACCTGTGACTCTACCATAACCTAGTACCTGTAACTCTACCATAACCATAGTACCTGTAACTCTACCATAACCATAGTACCTGTGACTCTACCATAACCATAGTACCTGTGACTCTACCATAACCTAGTACCTGTGACTCTACCATAACCTAGTACCTGTAACTCTACCATAACCATAGTACCTGTAACTCTACCATAACCTAGTACCTGTGACTCTACCATAACCTAGTACCTGTGTCTCTACCATAACCTAGTACCTGTGACTCTACCATAACCATAGTACCTGTGACTCTACCATAACCTAGTGCCTGTGGCTCTACCATAACCTAGTACCTGTGACTCTACCATAACCATAGTACCTGTGACTCTACCATAACCTAGTGCCTGTGGCTCTACCATAACCTAGTACCTGTGACTCTACCATAACCTAGTACCTGTGACTCTACCATAACCATAGCACCTGTGACTCTACCATAACCTAGTACCTATACACCTGTTCTTTTATCATAGTCTTCAGCGGGAGATAATAAAAAATATATATATATTGCTCTACGAGTCTTCAGTGTCTGGATCCCGAGATACTATTACGCCCCCCCCCGCCTGATCCTGGCTTTCGTGCTGCTCATTCCAATCATCTTCGGCTACCACCCCCTGCCCTCCCTCTCCCCCTCTCACCTCCTCCCCCACACACCTGTCTCAGTCCCCCTCCCTACCTACCTTGTTCAGTGCTTGTATCCATCCCCTCCCTGCTTCTTCTGCTTCTGCTTTCTCCTTCCCCTCCCCCTTCCTTCTTTGGTCTCTCCCTTGTTCACTCCCCATCCCTCCCTCCCTTCCTGCTTGCTTCCTTCTCTGCCTCTCTCCTTCGTTTCCTCCTTGTTTTCCCTCACTCCTTCCTTATTCCTTTCTCGCTTTCTCTCCTCAAGTCCCTCCATGTTTCAATTCCTTCCTTTCCTTCCCGTGTTCCATCCTTCCTTCTCATTACCTCTTCCTTCCTCTATTTCACCCCCCTGGACCTCCCTACACCAAGTCAGTCTCAAAACAGGTGAGTTACCCCTTCCCGGACAAATCTTGGGTAGAGAGACAGTGTAACCAGGTAGAGGAGAGCGACATAGGATACTACACTAGCGGGATTACACAGGTGTGTGGTGGGTGGGGTGGGGTGGGGGTGGGTGGGGAACGGTTGTGTAAAGGTGGGTGGTTGGGTGGGTGGCAACGTGGCAGAGTAAGCGGCACAAGGGAGGAGAGTGGGTGATCTAGTGTAGGTGGGTAGGTGGGTGGGTGGGTGGGTTTATGTGTGTGTGTGTGGGATGGTAGTGGGTGATCCGGTATGGAGGCGGGTGGGTTGAGTGGGCTGCATGGTGGGTGGGGGAAAGGAGGATGGAAGTGTGGTGGAGGTGGAGGACACCCACACACACACACAAACACACACACAAACACACACACACACACACACAAAAACACACACACACACACACCATTTTGTTTACATCGTGGCAATCAACAATCATCAACGTCTGGGACACATCAGGTGGTTGGGTTAGGTTTAATTTCACCTTAATTAAGCTCGTTGGAGTGCACTTAATTGGCTGATTTAAACTAGAATCATAACTATTGATTCTCAGATATTCATGATTTTAATTTTCCCCCTTTAAGTGTGTGTGTGTGTGTGTGTGTGTGTGTGTGTGTAGACCTCTCACCTGGTACAGTGTTACAGAGTGGTGAGGCGGTGGACCAATGTAGTGGTGACTGAACCGACGAATACGACCACATCACGGACTGTACGACGCCACACGTTAGCCCACACCTGTGCACATCACAAGGGGAGGAGTAGTAGGGAGGGGGAACTGTGGGTGTGGGGGGGGGGTGTGGTGAGTGTGGGGGAGGGGTTGGAGGGGGTGGGGAAAACAATGGGTGATTATATTGGGGAGGAGAGTAGGTAGGCAGGGAGAGAAGGAAGTAGAGGGAGGGAAGGAAGCGAGGAGTTAGGACACGTGATCTGTGGTCAGGGAGACATAAAACAAAAGACTGTCGCTGGCTATTACCGTGTTACCGCCTCAGGGTCTCTCACATTCTCGGAACCCTTCATGTTTTATGTTTTTTATCTCGTTAGTGATTAGGAGAAGCTGTTCCTAATTGACAACTGCATCTAGTTATGACAGCTGTATCTAGTTATGACAGCTGTATCTAGTTATGACAGCTGCATCTAGTTATGACAGCTGTATCTAGTTATGACAGCTGTATCTAGTTATGACAGCTGTATCTAGTTATTTTAGCTCATATATAAAATCTATCCTGACATAAATGGCGTCAAATTTACACCGAGACTTGAATTTAATTAGTGTTTTGTTATTGACAGTTTAGGAGGTGAACTAAACCACTTGGTGAAGGTTTAAAGGTAGGGGGGAGGGAGTGAGGGCGTTTACCTGGGATGAGGGAGGAAGTGAGGGCGTTTACCTGGGATGAGGGAGGAAGTGAGGGCGTTTACCTGGGATGAGGGAGGTGATTAATCTCTGTTGCCCTACTGGTGTGTTATTGTTTTTGATCTGTGTGTGTGTGTCTGTCTGTCAGTCTGTCTGTCTGATTGTTGATTTTTTTTCTATCTATCTATATCTGGTTTTGTCTCCTGTATATATCTATCTGTCTTAATTCTCTCTCTATCACCCCGTCTCTTTCCTTCCTAGTTCCATCTATCTATCCATCTATCCATCTATCCCCCCCGACACCTTCCCTAACAATAAGCTGGTCGCTCACACCTTGTGGTGGACGTTAGTGGAATATAAACAAGACATAATATATCATTAGTTTAACCTTGATTTATCTCTAGGTGAGGTGTGGTGAGGGGGTGGGGGAAGGTGAGAGGTGGGGGGAAGGTGAGGGGTGGGGAGGTGAGGGTGGAGGGGAGAGAGGGAAGGGGTAGGTCTCCATCTCCCACTAATCGTCAGGGATAATCAGAACTTAACATTATCCTTCAATAATACAGCGACGTTTTACTCGGCTTCCTTCTCATCATGCCAGGTAGGGAGAACACCAGGTCATTAGCGTTTACCTGTGTCGTGTAAGTAAAGGTGAGTGTATATGTTTAGCATAGAGCTTAACATTACCTGAAGCTTAACAGGTGATAGAATTTAGAAATGATTAGGGGGGGCCATATGAAGATTAGCCCCCTAGATTATTTAAAGATTAGCCCCCTAGCCTAACCTAACCTCTAACCTAATCTAATCAAACGCCACTAACTTTTGGGTATAACTACTGTATTTTAACACCATTGGTCGGTTAGTTTCAGAAGTAATGTGTGTGTGTGTGTGTGTGTGTTAGTCTATATATAACAATGTCTCAGATGAACTAAAGTACTGCATATAATAATTCAGGCTGGCTTGTGACGTCACGCAACAGGTCCTGAGCTCATTGGGGGGAGGGGGGTTAGTGGGGGGAGAGAGAGAGAGAGAGGGGGGTGTAATCAATGACATATGTATGTATGTATCCAATTAACCCCTTCCCTCAGCTCTACCTCCATCCTTCTCCTCCTCCATCTCATATGAAGACCCAAGACACCTCCCTCCCTTCCCTCCCTCCCACACACTCTTCTTCCCTCTCTCCCTCCCACATCGCCCTTTCCTCAATTGTTTCCCTCCTACACACCCCCTTGCCCCTCACCTCACCCCCCTCCACCCCTTCCCCTTCCCACACAACTCTCATTTGATGATATGCAAGTTTTATTCTCTCCCTCCCTCCTTCCTTCCTTCCTTCTCCCAGTTCCGTCCTTGCTTCATCCTCTCTCTCCTTCCTTCCTTCCTCCCTCCTCATTCTCCCTCATCCCCCTCTTTCTCGTTCCACTCTCCACCAACCACCCCCACAACCACCACCACCGATCACCCACCCTTGTACCACCACCACTACCTCCAAACCCACACCAACCACCCTTCCACCACCCCCAACACCAATCAACCACACCCACCACCATTGCAAAAATCAACTCCACCTTGCAATCTTCAACTTCATGTTACGCTCCATCAATTACACTGGAGCAGGCAAACATTACTACTGATAACACGTCATAATCTTTGTGTTGGGTGTTACTGTTCTCATTCACTCTGTATAAATATAGTTTACGTTGTATTTCATGCCCTTAGTTATCACATTATTGCGTATACACATTTTATGTATTAGTATTATTGTATATAAACAATTTTCAGGCAGATTTAGGTAGGAGAGCTGACTTGGGTTGTGTTAGTAAGCAGATAACGTGACCCCATCAAGCACACACACACACACTATTAGGGTGAAGACATGTGAGTCTCACTTCCTGGTTGCTTTACAAGGAACACAAATTACACTTTACGACACTGGTAACTAGGGCTCTCTGATGAATGGGGCCCAGTCCTAATAGACTTAACTTAACCTAACCTCTCCTACCATTACCTAACCTAACCTAACATAACCTTACCTATCCTAACCTAACCAAACCTAACTTTACCTGACCTTCCACTCCCTAACTTAACCTATCCTAACCAAACTTCACCTAACCTTACCCTATCTAACCTTGCCTTATCTAACCTTACCTTTACCCTGGGGGGGGGGGGGAATTAGGACTCGGGGCATTAGAGGCCCTATTGCGACTGGGGCTTATTGGAACTAGAACCCATCTGCAGGGGTCCTATTGAGTCTAGATCCTATTAGAACTGAGACCCATGTATAGGTTAGGGGCCCCATTGAATCTAGATCCTATTAGAACTAGGACCCATGTATAGATTGTCTCCTATGGAATCTGGGGCCCATTAGAGCAGGGGCCCACTTGACCTGCAGGCCAGCATTCACTTCCTAGAGGACATTCATCAGCCAGAGAGCTACAACGAAGACACAGAAGACGCCGGGCTGAGTTAATACCTGGTGGTGTCCAGACCGTAATTACGAAAGGAATTCTCACGAGCGTTTTATATTGATTGGAGACAGGTGTGTGTGTGTGTGTATGTGTAGGGATGTGTGTGTGTGTGTGTGTGTGTGTGTGTAGGGATGTGTGTGGGTGTGTGTGTGTGTGTGTGTAGGGATGTGTGTGTAGTAGGTGTGTGTGTGTGTGTGTGTGTAGGGATGTGTAGTGAGTGCATAGGGATGTGTGTGGGGATGTGTGTGTGTGTGTGTGTGTGTGTGTGTGTTTGTTTGTTTACATTTGGGGATGATGTGTTTGTGTATATATGTAAGTTGTGTGTATGTCTGTGTTTGAGAGAGAGAGAGAGAGCACAACAACAAGGAAGAGAAAAGAGAAGGGGAAGAGAAAGGGAAGAGAATGGAGGGAAAAGTGAGACATCCGATGGAGAGATTAAGAAAGAATGATGAGAGAAGACTGAGGGAAAACAAGAAGAGAGAAAACAAAAGATAAGAGAAGAACAACGACACATGAAACAAAGAAAGAAAGAACTAAAAGAGAACAAACGAACACATAAGTACAAAGAAAACAAATAATAAAAGAACATGAAAGAACAAGAACCATAGAACGAAAGAAACAAACAAACAAACAAAATAATATAACCAACACAAAAACCAAAGAACAAATGAAGGAGATAATAGAAAGAAGAGAATGAATAAGAATGAAGGAAGACGGGGATTTCCTCGTACTGATTGCCAGGCGGGAGGAAGTTGATCACCCCACAACACCCACCTCCCTCCTCCTCCTCCTACCAAAAAAAAAATCGAGGTATCTTGAACACGTCTGCCTGCCTTCTACAGCCCCTGCACCGCCTCCTGCACCAATCGTCGTGTCCTTGTATCCCACGGCGTCTGTTCTTAGCTATTGCCTCACCTATCCTGTCAAGTCACCACTATCATGCCACTGTGGGGGGGAGGGAGGGAGGGGGAAGGAGGGAGGGGGGGAAGGGGGATGATATTGTGGGTGGGTGTATTGTCAAGCCACTGGACGACACGGGTAGGTAAGGTGAACGTGACCATTCTATCAGGAAATGCTCTTGTATACGTGTTATTTCTCAGCAATACGTAACTGAAACGAAGTACTGA
>NW_024722301.1:0-6414 GCF_018991925.1 Homarus americanus
AAGTATAACAAAGTTCCCTGATCGTTTATAAAAAAGGTCCCTGATCGAGTATAACAAAGTCCCCTGGTCCAGTATAACAAAGTCCTCTGGTCGATTATAAAAAAGTTCCCTGATCGCATATAACAAATTCCCCTGGTCGAGTATAAGAAAGTCCCCTGGTCGAGTATATCAAAGGCCCCTCATTGAGTATAACATAGGCCATTGGTTAAGTATAAATGTCCCCTGGTCGAGTATAACAAACTCCCCTGATAGGGTATAACAAAGTCCTCTGGTCGAGTATAAAAAAGTCCCCTGATAAGTATAACAAAGTCCCCTGGTCGAGTATAACAAAGTCCCCTGATCGAGTATAACAAAGGCCCCTCATCGAGTATAACAAAGTCCATTGGTCATGTATAAAAAAGTCCCCTGATCGAGTATAACAAAGTCCCCTGATCGAGTATAAAAAAGTCCCCTGATCGAGTATAACATATCCCCTCATCGAGTATAACAAAGTCCTCTGATCGAGTATAAAAAAGTCCCCTGATCGCGTATAACATAACCCCTGATCAAGTATAACAAGGTCCTCTGGTTGAGTATAACAAAGTCCTGATCGAGAGTATAACAAAAGTCCCTGATCGAGTATAACAAAGTCCCCTGATCGGTATAAAAAAGTCCCCAGGTCAGTATAACAAGAAGTCCCTAGTCGAGTATAGCAAAGCCCCTCATCGGTATTACAAAGGCCCTAATCCCAGGTATAACAAAGTTCCCTGATCCAGAGTATAACAAAAGTACCTTGATCGAGTATAACAAAAAGTCCTGGTCGATTATTGCAAAAGTCCCTGATCGAGTATAACAAAGCCTCCTGTTAGAGTATAACAAAGTCCCCTGATCGAGTATTACAAAGCCCCCTCATCGAGTATAACAAAGGTCCCTAATCGAGTATAACAAAGACCACTGATCGAGTCCAAAAATGGCTCCTAATCGAGTATAACAAAGTCCCCTGATCTAGTATAACAAAGGCTCCTCATTGAGTATAACAAAGGCCCTTCATCGAGTATAACAAAGTCCCCTGATCAAGTATAACAAAGCCGCCTAATCGAGAATAAGAAAGTCCCCTTATCGGTTATAACAAATTCCCCTTATCGAGTATAACAAAGTCCCCTTATCGAGTATAACAAAGGCCCCTCATCGAGTATAGCAAAGTCCATTGGTCAAATATAGGAAAGTCCACCGATCGAGTATAACAAAGTCCCCCGATCTTTTATAACAAAGTCCCCTTATCGAGTATAAAATAGTCACCTAATCGAGTATAACAAAGGCCCCTGGTCGAGTATAACAAAGTCCCCTGATCGAGTGTAACAAAAGTCGCTTGATCGAGTATAACAAAGTCCCCTGATCGAGTAAAAAAAAGTCCCCTGGTCCAGTATAACAAAGTCCCCTGATCGAGTATAAAAAAGTCCCCTGGCCCAGTATAACAAAGTCCCTAGATCGAGCATATCAAAGTCCCCTCATCGATTATAACAAAGTCCTCCGGTCGAGTATAGCAAAGTCACCTGATCGAGTATAACAACGTCACCTGATCGAGTATAACACAGCCCCCTGGACAAGTATAACAAAGTCCTCTGGTCGAGTATAAAAAAGTCAAATGATCGCGTTTAACAAAGTCCCCTGGTCGAGTATAACAAAGTCCCCTGATCGAGTATAACAAAGGCCGCTCGTCGAGTATAACAAAGTCCATTGGTCTAGTATAAAAAAGTCCCTGTTCCAGTATAAGAATGTCCTCTGATCGAGTATAACAAAGTCCCCTGGTCGAGTATAGCAAAGTCACCTGAGCGAGTTTAACAAAGCCTCCTGGACGAGTATAACAAAGTCCACTGATCGAGTAAAACAAAGCCCCCTGCTCGAAAATAACAAAATCCCCTGATCGAGTATAAAAAAATCCCCTGATCGAGTATAACAAAGGCCCCTGATCAAGTCCAAAAAAGGCCCCTAAGCGAGTATAACAAAGTCCCCTCATCTAGTCTAACAAAGGCCCCTGATCGAGTATAACAAAGGCCCCTCATCGAGTAAAACAAAGTCCCCTGATCGAGTATAACAAAGCCGCCTCATCGAATATAACAAAGTCCCCTCAACGAGTATAACAAAGGCCTCTCATCGAGTATAACAAAGTCATCTGGTCGATTTTACAAAGTACCCTGATCGAGTATAACAAAGTCCCCTGGTCGAGTATAAGAAAGTCCCCTAATCGAGTATAACAAAGGCCCCTCACCGAGTATAGCAAAGTCCATTGGTCAAATATAGGTAAGTCCACTTATCGACTATAACAAAGTCCCCCGATCGAGTATAAGAAAGGCCTCTGGTCGAGTATGACAAACACTCCTGATCAAGTATAAAAAAGCCTCCTGGTCGAGTATAACAAAGTCCCCTGATCGAGTATGACAAAGTCCCCTGGTCGAGTATAGCAAAGTCCCTGGTCGAGTATAACAAAGCCCCCTCATCGAGTATAACAAAGGCCCTAATCGAGGTATAACAAACTCCCCTGATCGAGGATAACATATCCCCTGATCGAGTATAACAAAGTCCTCTGGTCGAGTATAAAAAAGTCCCCTGGTCGCGTATAACAAAGTCCCCTAGTCGAGTATAACAAAGTCCCCTGATCGAGTATAACAAAGGCCCCTCAATGAGTATAACAAAGTCCATTGGTCAAGTATAAAAAGTCCCCTGGTCGAGTATAACAAAGTCCCCTGACCGAGTATAACAAAGTCCCCTGGTTGAGCATAACACAGTCCCCTGATCGAGTATAACATATCCCCTGATCGAGTATAACAAAGTCCTGTCGTCGAGTATAAAAAAGTCCAATGATCGCGTATAACAAAGTCCTCTGGTCGAGTATCAGAAAGTCCCCTGATCGAGTATAACAAAGGCCGCTCATCGATTATAACAAAGTCCATTGGTCGAGTATAGCAAAGTCATCTGATCGAGTATAACAAAGCCTCCTGCTCGAAAATAACAAAATCCCCTTATCGAGTATAACAAAGGCCCCTGATCAAGTCCAAAAAGGCCCCTAAGCGAGTATAACAAAGTCCCCTCATCTAGTATAACAAAGGCCCCTGATCGAGTATAAAAAAGGCCAATCATCGAGTAAAATAAAGTCCCCTCATCGAGTATAACAAAGTTGACCTCATCGAATATAACAAAGTCCCTTCGTCGAGTATAACAAAGTCCCCTCATCGAGTATAAGAAAGGCCCCTCATCGAGTATAACAAAGTCCTCTGGTCGATTTAACAAAATACCCTGATCGAGTATATCAAAGTCCCCTGGTCGAGTATAACAAAGTCCCCTAATCGAGTATAACAAAGGCCCCTCATCGAGTATAGCACCCATTGGTCAAATATAGGAAAGTCCACTGATCGAGTATAAAAGTCCCCGATCAGTATAAAAAAGTCTCCTGGTCGAGTATAACAAAGGCCTCTGGTCGAGTATGACAAAATCCCGGATCAAGTAAAAAGTCTCTGGTCGAGTATAGCAAAGTCCCCTGGTCAGTATAACAAAGTCCACCGATAGAGTATAACAAAGTCCCCCGATCTTGTATAACAAAGGCCTCTGGTCGAGTATGACAAAGTCCCCTGGTCGAGTATAACAAAGCCCCCTCATCGAGTATAACAAAGGCCCCAAATCGAGTATAACAAAGTCCCCTGATCGAGTACAACAAAGTCCCCCGGTAGAGTATAGCAAAGGGCCCTGATCCAGTAAGACAAAGTCTCCTGATCGAGTATAACAAAGTCCCCTGCTCAAGTATAACAAAGCCCCCTGGACAAGTATAACAAAGTTCCCTGATCGTTTATAACAAAGTTCCCTGATCGAGTATAACAAAGTCCCCTGGTCCAGTATAACAAATTCCCCTAATCGAGTATAACAAAAGTCCACTGATGATTATAACAAGAATCCCCTGGTCGAATAACAAGGGTCCTCATCGGTAGACAAAGAATCCCTCATCGAGTATAACAAAGTCCCTGATCGAGTATAACAAAGCCCCTCTGGACAGGTAAAAACAAGTCCCTAAACCGGCAGTACCAAGTCCTGATCGGTATGACGCATCCCCTGATCGAGTATAACAAAGTCCCCTGGTCGAGTATGACCAAAGCCCCCTCATCGAGTATAACAAAGGCCCCTAATCGAGTATACCAAAGTCCCTGATCGTGTATAACAAAGTGCCCTGATCGAGTATAACAAAGCCCTTGGTTGAGCATAACAAAGTCCCGTGATCGAGTATAACATATCCCCTGATCGAGTATAACAAAGTCCTCTGGTCGAGTATAAAAAAGTCCCCTGATCGCGTATAACAAAGTGCCCTGGTCGAGTATAACAAAGTCCCCTGATCGAGTATAACAAAGGCCCCTCATTGAGTATAACAAAGGCCATTGGTCAAGTATAAAAAGTCCCCTGGTCGAGTATAACAAGTCCCCTGATAGGGTATAACAAAGTACTTTGGTCGAGTATAAAAAAGTCCCCTGCTCGAGTATAACAAAGGCCCCTCATCGAGTATAACAAAGTCCATTGATCAAGTATAAAAAAGTCCCCTGATCGAGTATAACAAAGTCCCCTGATCGAGTATAACAAAGTTCCCTGGTTGAGCATAACAAAGTCTCCTGATCGAGTATAACATATCCCCTGATCGAGTATAAGAAAAGTCTCTGGTCGAGTATAAAAAAGTCCCTGATCGCGTATAACAAAAGTCATCTGATCGAGTATAACAAAGTCCCCTGGTCGAGTATAACAAAGTCCCCTGTTCGACTCTAACAAAGTCCCCTTATCGGGTATAACAAATTCCCCTTATCGAGTATAACAAAGTCACCTTATCGAGTATAACAAAGTCACCTAATCGAGTATAACAAAGGCCCCTGGTCGAGTATAACAAAGTCCCCTGTTCGAGTATAACAAAAGTCGCTTGATCGAGTATAACAAAGTCCCTGATCGAGTAAAAAAAAGTCCCCTGGCCCAGTATAACAAAGTCCCTAGATCGAGCATAACAAAGTCCCCTGATCGATTATAACAAAGTCCTCCGGTCGAGTATAGCAAAGGGCCCTGAACCAGTTAGACAAAGTCTCCTGATTGAGTATAACAACGTCACCTGATCGAGTATAACACAGCCCCCTGGACCTGTATAACAAAGTCCTCTGGTCGAGTATAAAAAAGTCCAATGATCGCATTTAACAAAGTCCCCTGGTCGAGTATAACACAGTCCCCTGATCGAGTATAACAAAGGCCGCTCATCGAGTATAACAAAGTCCATTGGTCAAGTATAAAAATGTCCCCTGTTCCAGTATAAGAATGTCCTCTGATCGAGTATAACAAAGTCCCCTGGTCGAGTATAGCAAAGTCACCTGAGCGAGTTTAACAAAGCCTCCTGGACGAGTATAACAAAGTCCATTGATCGAGTATAACAAAGCCCATTGCTCGAAAATAACAAAATCCCCTGATCGAGTATAACAAAATCCCCTGATCGAGTATAACAAAGGCCCCTGATCAAGTCCAAAAAAGGCCCCTAAGCGAGTATAACAAAGACCCCTCATCTAGTATAACAAAGGCCCCTGATCGAGTGTAACAAAGGCCCCTCATTCAGTATAACAAAGTCCCCTCATCGAGTATAACAAAGTTTCCTGATCGAGTATAACAAAGTCCCTGGTCGAGTATAACAAGTCCTGATTAGGTATAAAGTCCTCTGGTCGAGTATAAAAAAGTCCCCTGATCGAGTATAACAAAGTCCCCTGGCCGAGTATAACAAAGTCCCCTGATCGAGTATAACAAAGGCCCCTCAATGAGTATAACAAAGTCCATTGGTCATGTATAAAAAAGTCCCCTGATCGAGTATAACAAAGTCCCCTGATCGAGTATAAAAAAGTCCCCTGATCGAGTATAACATATCCCCTCATCGAGTATAACAAAGTCTTCTGATCGAGTATTAAAAAGTCCGCTGATCACGTATAACAAAACCCCTAATCAAGTATAACAAGGTCCTCTGGTTGAGTATAACAAAGTCCCCTAATCGAGTATAACAAAGTCCCCTGATCGAGGATAACAAGGCCCTGATCAGTATAAAGTCTGGTCAGTAAAACAAAGTACCTGATCGAGTATAAAAAAGTCCTGGCCCTGTATAACAAAGTCCCCAGATCGAGCATAACAAAGTCCCCTCATCGATTATAACAAAGTCCCCCGGTCGAGTATAGCAAAGGGCCCTGATCCAGTAAGACAAACTCTCCAGATCGAGTATAACAAAGTCCCCTGATCGAGTACAACAAAGCCCCCTGGACAAGTATAACAAAGTTCCCTCATCGTGTATAACAAAGTCCCCTTATCGAGTATAACAAAGTCCCCTGATCGAGTATAACAAAGGCCCATGTCGAGTATATCAAAGTCCCCTGATCGAGTATAACA